>NC_056743.1:959512800-959812800 GCF_019279795.1 Protopterus annectens | reverse complement strand
AACAAAATGTCTTTGTTAGTAAGAATAAATTCTCTTACTTCATGTGCCTATATACCCAAAGGAGCCATTAAATTGTTGCACACTTCATACCTGTCCATTTCTTTGTCTTCTTTACTTTGAATCCTTACCATATACTTGGGTATTTTTAATTTTCTTTTACCTTCTTTTCTGCTACTCCACTTTTGCCTTCTTTTACTTTCTCTGCATTTGTTTTCTTTTCCATCTCATCTCTGTTCTTCAGGATTGTCTTTGCATCCTCCGTTTGTATTTTCTCCATAACATCCCCAAGGAAACAACATCTTCATTTTCTGGCTTACTCTGCACCACCATTTCTTTAAGTAAATCATCCCACAACCATCCGACTGGAGAGTTGTAATTATACAGTCATCATTTGCTGAGTCATCTCCATCAAACATATTTCGAAGAAACAGTTCCTCAGAATCCAGCACGCATTCTTCGGGCTCTATATTTACTTTTCCATCATTTCTTTCACTACTCCATTACTTCTTTCTCTCTCCATCTGCCTCCCTGTTTCTCTGGACCACCTCTGCACCTGGAATGGACACGGGAAGTGCTCCTCCAAAATGGGTCCCACTCGCAGCAATGACGAGTAGGGGAAGTTTCCCGATGCCCTGTCCACATTTCCCTCAGTAGTATAAATACCACATTGGGTCTCCCCTGAAAAGAAGCCACTAGTCTAGTGGTTCTAACTCAGTCCATAAATAATAATAAAAAAAAAAGTTTGGTGCTCGACTTTTACTATAGACTACAGGTATCCAGAGTAGCTGTTACTGGATGGAAGTTTTATGTAGCTCTTCTTGCACAAGTACACTGCTAGACCAGCCACTTCCTTCTTTTTTCTTTACTTATTCTGTTCTTGCAAGTAAGAAGCATAATTAGACATCAACATTGGCTTTGCTCCAATACATCTTTTGTTTCCAGCTTTAGTCGTACATCAGCCAGTTATGTGAATCTGACAGACTTACTTGTAGAACCAATCTTCTTTGTTGTATTCCTTTCAGCATCTCTTTCATCTGGATCCACATTTCTTCTTTCCTCTGGCATCACATCCTGTTGCTTTCTTTCAGCTTTGTGATATTTCTCAAACGTTCTAGTGCATCTCTTACCTTTTTTCTCTACTCGAGCTTTGGCCCTATTCAACCTACTTGATGTAAGAGTAGAACCACAGTCCCTTCCAAGTCTCTTTTTCTTCCTTAGATCTTACTTTGACATCACTTGTCCTTGTCTTCTTCCCTGCTGGATCTCCACTTGCCCCCACTCCTCCTGAAAAATTGTTCTTTGAGACATCTTACTTTGACATCACTTGTCCTTGTCTTCTTCCCTGCTGGATCTCCACTTGCCCCCACTCCTCCTGAAAAATTGTTCTTTGAGACATTAAAGCAAAGGCCCATCTATTTAAGGTGGTCATCGTTCAGGTGGATGTAAAAGATCCTGTGGCACCTAGTGAAAAAAGTAGGGGAAGATTCGTGATGCCCTAGACAAATTTCCTCTAGTACTATAAATATAATTTCGGGTCACCCCTGAAAAGAGGCTGCTAGCCTAGTGGATCTAACCTAGTCAACAAGAGGGGGATGGGTAAGCAAGCAGGTAAATAAATAAGTAAATTGTTTATTTTCAGTTCAGGTCCCTTGTCTTTCCTCTTTTTCTTTATGGGGAATCATAGTGTGACCTCCTCCGATCAAATTTTTGCTGCCTGTTCTGCTGCCACTTTGTTGGCCATCTTGTTAGTTTCCGTGTGTGGCCTCTTATTCCTGGTACTATTGACGATGTCGGGCTCAAAGGCCGAGGATAAATGTGCATCAGAATTGTAAAATTCCTATTTTATTTCAATATCATATGATTAAAATGGAGACTGAGTAGGCCACCCTTGGCTGAATGCACTATGCTTTCAGCATGTAACCAGCTTCATGAAAAGCAGACTTTCATTGATGTAGGACAGTTTGGTCAAAATAAATACAACAGTCTTGTCATACTTTCCATTTGCATGCAAGTCTCTTAATTTCTGGCTTTTTGCAGTAAACACTAGTTTAACTTAAAGGTATACAGACCACAAATAACTTTCTTTGATTTCCAATTTTTATTAGTCTTTCGCATCTCTGTGAATTTGATCAGTAGAAATGTCCAGGTTGAGGGGCGGGAGTTCCACAGTTAAAACATCTTTTGAGAACCAGCTGCAGCATATGTGGGCATTCCAGAAGACTCTAGATCTCCATGATCTTTCCTAAAGCTTACACTTTAAAGAGTAGCTATTGTGTTTATTATTTTCATCTTTTGTGTGACTCTATTGAGTGCTGATTGTCATTGCCTGATGCTGTATTTCTTCCTTTAACCTTATCAGTTCTCCTCTTAAGTTCCTTAGATCTCCAGATCTTCTGCGAGGATAGCAATCTTTGTAGGACACTCTCGGATGTAAGCCCTTCTAAAGTACTTATTGATACAGCCAGCTTGTGTGCAATTCCTCTTTATTTTCTTGCTTGTGTCTTCACTTTTCTACCTGAAATATCTCCTTTCAGCTAAACATTTCTTGCTTAATCATTTAATCACACGAGCTCCAAGAAGAGTTAGTCTGTAATGATAGGGTCCAGGCCAGCTCTTTCCCCCTCATAGCAATATATATATTGACATGGAGATTAGCAATTCTGGAAGCTGAAAGGCTTTTCTGAGCTATATGTTATTACATTGTTGTTTTGCTTAGAAGGGCTTATTATGCCAGCTGGACTTGGACTGTACATGACAACAAACAAACTGATTGCCACAGTATAATTTTTGCTGTCCATAGTTCTTGCCAGGAATCCAGAGAGAAGGGAGCTGGGAGTACTTAGCAGGACTGTATGTATTTATATACATTTGTTTTTGTTTACTGAGAGAGTCAAACTAATGAATATTTTTTTCAGTGGAGACTTAAAAAAAAAAAAAAAGAAAAAAAATCTGCAAGGTAGTGTAGCATAGAGGATTATGATTGAGTGAAGCCAGAGAGATGAATTTTGACATCCACTTCTAGAACACATATTAGAAAATGGTATGACTGACCCATTAATAATTCTGTGTAGCGCATGGAGCTCTATCTACTCCATGTACTACCAGTTTAAGAAAAACAAAATATGGGGGACCAAAACATTTTACTGGCTTTCAAAAGCTTTGCAAGACAGTAAAACACTTCAGCAGTGATAAATAGAGAGCAGGTAAAAATTAAGCTGTTCTCCCACACGTTTTGTTTATAAATATGGCAGAGTGAAATTAAAAAGCTGTTCACCTTCTGTTACTTTGTTTGCCAACACCGTATCCCATTTATACCTAGGAAAATACTTAATGTTTAGCACTTGGGAGTGCTTAACAAAAGCTTATTAAACACTTTTCTGATGTCTGAAAGGTGCTTTTAATTTTCTTTTGTTCATTTTTGGAACATAATTGCCACACTCCATGCAACACAGCTTAGCTGTGAACAAACATAAATATAACAGAGTACAAACTTAATATTAATTACAATGCAATAAAATGCTGTCACGTAACAGTAGTTAGTAACATTATGGATCTACAGCCCATGGCATATAATTATCTGTTTCACATATTTATAGTTTAACTGACATTGGAAAAAATTACAGCATTTTACTTTAGAATATTTTTTTTCTTTTCTTTTTTAGTGTCAGCTAGCCACTTGGTGGCGTAAATATTGGCTCTAAATTATTGTCATTGTTGACGTGACATCCTCACTCCATGTGCAGAAATGGGGGGGTGTTATGGGGTTATGGATGGATGGGAGTTTTAGTACGTATAGGTCAAATATCTGGATGGTAGAGGTGTTAGATATAGAAGGTAAAGTAGCAGTATATTTGAAATGCTGAAATGAGAAATATTTATGTAGGTGTACAAAGTCTTTTCAACTGTGCCTCATTATGAGGAAAGTTCCTCATTTTGAGTCATAAAAATTCTATATTCTACACTGTTCTACATTGAAGGGGCTTGTCACACCTTCATTATTAGAATTGTTAACAAATATCTATGGGAAGTAATACTGAACCATATTAATTTGAAAATACTGCTTTTAAATATGAAAAGATGCTTAATAGCCATGTTGTAAGCTTTCTAGTTATTCTTTTGTAAGTTTTCCTCATTTTGACCAATTGTTCCACAGTGTGAGAGGTAGTGTTTCATGTTTTGGTGATGAGAAGTTAAGAGCTATGAGTGTAGAAGGCAGTAATTATAGATGACTTTAGTGTTTATATTATCCACTAACCTTTTTATGTGTGTATAAGCAAATAAACAATACAACTATGTTATTAGTTGTGTTTTTGGTTCCTTGATGAAGTATTTGGCTCCAGTATTTAAGCCAGTTACGGAGTACAGAGTCACCCTAACTGTAATGACTATTAGATTTTGCATTTAAATTTATCTTATCTATGAGATTTTAACTGGTGAGAATTGCAACTTTTCACAAAGGTAGTAATATAAAAGTAGCGCATTTTTGTGGTTTATACAAGATGGTGTGAATTATTTTTATATTTTTGTTCAATAATGTACAGTGATGAGTTTTGCTAGACACGTTAGATGAAAAATTGGCTGTACTGTTGTGTAGCTGATAGTTTGACTATTTTTCTGCATTATGGAGAATTGGTGCAGCATATGGAACACTTGGAAGTAGAAATGTTTAAAGATTATCTTGGTAGGTATGGTTTTGCATTGTATAGTGTATCTGATTTGTTTTAGTTAGTACAATGTTAATATGTTCAGATTTTAAAGCTTGATTGATAATTGCATCAAGTGTTGTGGTATGAGGTACATGTTATAGGGATATTGCTCAGGGATGCTATGCTGAGCTGCGAGGTGTCATTCTGATCTGTATTTGAGTTGAAGAAGTTTTTTTGTTTTTGTATTTAGGCATAACATAGTATTTCTATGGCTAATTTTTGAGCAAGTAGAATGAATTTTATGTGAGCACTTGAACTCCATTAAAGGTTAGCTGAAAATGTTCATTGTAGAATCATCTGCGTATTGAATATGAATAATATGTAGCTGTAGATTTTAAACTTGGTTGTTTGCTGATGCCTCCTTCATGAAGTCTTGTTCATTCATATCCAATGATCTGAACATTATTACATGCACAGTGCAGCAAAATGTTGTTTCACTCTCATTTTTTTTTGTCTGACATTTTTATTTTCTGTTTTTTTTTTTTGTTTTCTTTTAAATGAAAAAAAGTAGATATTTTAACAATGGCATCAGCAACTGTTGGTTCACTTCCCACTACGGCCTCTCGGTTTGCTTTGCTGAAGGTAGATAACGGCAGTGATTCTGACTCTGATCCGGGAAAAGGCAAGGGAGGTAGAAGAGAAAAATCTCGAACTGGTGGAGCAGCAGGGGGTAAAGCAGGAAATGATGAGAAGAAAAAAGAGAGGAGGAGAAAGAAGAAAGAACACCAGCAGAATGAGGCTAGTGAGGTAATGTTGCATTCATTTATTTTGGATTGCTATTCTTCTTTAGTTTATTTGTGTAGATTGTAGTCCTGATATTGTATTTTGACTCTGTAATGTGGCTGTTTAATGGACCTTAGCAGAGATGTTATTGTTGCTTGCAACATTTGTCAGATATTAATGCTTTTAACTTAACTGTACAGCAGACCTTTTTTTTCTTCATTGAGCATTTATTGTCTTTTTTAATTAAGTCAACTGGATTATTTTACAGAGATGTTTATCATATTGCTCACTGCTGTTGAAGCCTTAGGTATATGAGTTGTATCCTACCAAGGCTTCAACAGCAGTGGGCAATATGATGAAGCCATAGGTATATGAGTTGTATCCTACCAAGGATTTAACAGCTTCCCAGCCTCAAAAGTTTCAGGACACCTTGCACATGCCCAAGCCATTACCTCAGCTCGAGCGGACTAAAAAGACAAGGTTTGGGCACCAAAGCTGTCCTGCCATTGAAAACAGCACTTCTGTGTGGGCTGCAAGGATCGACTGTCGGCTTGTGCTGATGTGTATCATATTGGTTACTGTTGCATTAGCCTTAGTTATATAGGTTATATCCTGCAAGGATATAACAGCCAACCAGATTCCAAAGCTTTAGGGTGCCTTCCACATGCCCAAACCATCCATCATTTCAAGCTGAGCTGAAAAAAAGACAGGTTTAGGTGCCAAGCCCTTCAGAGCTTTCCTGCTGCCAAAGAGTGTACTCCTTTTGAGGCTTTTGAGGATCAATTGTCAGCTTATACTCTGCTTGACAGATAAGATCCCTTTGGAGAAACCTTCCATTAAAGTTTGTTTATTAATACTTTCCTGAACTTTCCTGTATTTTAAAACCAAGAGTTTGTCTTTTAAACAAGAGTGCTCTTTTTTTTCTTTTCTCCTGACCGTTTAAAAGTTCTTTAAAGTAACTGAAAACCACTTGTCTGAGGAGGTTTACTTTTTGGAACTGGTAGAGTGATTAAAAGTGCTTTTTAATGTATTTTATGTGAAAAAAGTTATGTTTAAATACTAAATTTGACCAGCTTTTGCTGCTTGTTTTTCCTTGGAAAGTGGCACCATTTTTAGCTTGACCATAGAACAAACTGTTGATCCCATGGTTGGTCCTTTTCCTAACCACAAAGTTAAGCAAACAGCCTTTTGCCACCACAGCATGTTAGTAGTTTGCCTCAGCTGCAGGTGGGTTATGCTGCAGTGGCCATTTGTTGTACCTCTGACCATTCATCTTTTAACCTTGTATGCCTCTGGTTTAGCACCTACAACCACTGTGGACTACGAGTTAGCCACATACTCTGCAGCTGTTGGGGTAATCTCAGTGGGCAAGGGATGGGCACTTCTCTCAGTCTGGGAGAAGGAGCTGAGAGGGTTTCCCTGTTTTGTCTGAATATTGTGACCATTTTTGGGGAAGCTGCTGTTCCCATTAGTAACACTGGAGGCTCCATTATGTTATGTGATCCTATCTCGCCTACATTCTGACTGATGGGTTCGGAGCCGATCCCTCGGCTCCGACTCGGCACGCTTATGCCAAAGAGCGAAGTCTCTTATTGGCTGAGCTTACTATATCCCAGGATGCACCACTACCAGTCCCCCAGATCTCGTTTGCCGCTAACCTGCGAAGACGTGGTCTCGAGCTGGCTGAGCTGAGTAGTTATTTTTGACTAACTTTTTCTGTCAGTTTTTGCTATTTTCTCTCAAAAAGCTGTTTTAACAGCTATTCTTACATTGTTGTGTGATTGGATTGGATTTGTTGTGAATTTTTGTTGTGTGATTGGGTTGAGTTTGGCAGGCCCCCTTCATCTAGGGCCTTCCCGGTTAATCAGCCCTCCTATATCTACATATAGTAAAAAGGCTTTAAGTTTTTGGTAGCTGTTTGTTCTTACAGGGTCTTCGAAGTCCCTTGTCATTTGCGAGTGATAACTGTAAGCCTATACTTAGGGGTGTCACCAGTAATTGTATTTGTTCCAGTCAGATTACTGAAATTCTCCCTATAATGTCTCAGAATCCTAGGCCTTCGGGCTTTAAAAAATGTGTAAAATGTAGTTTCAAAATGTCCATCACGGACGATCACTCGCTCTGTGTGTATTGCTTAGGGGCAAAACATTTACAGGAATCATGTAGCGTATGTCACGCTTTTTCCTCTAGGGTCCTCCAGGAGAGGAAAAATAAATTAATTCTTAAGGGATTAATTAAGCCTTCATTTGAAGAAGCCTTGGCATCCTCTCCTTCTCCAGCCAAAAAGAAAAGGGCGTCGGTTCCGACCAGTCCGTCGGATCCGACCGCTAAGAGACATAAGCAGGCCTCTCCTTCGGCTCCAAGGACTTCGGAGCCGAGGTCGGAACGGTCTGCCTCGATGCCACCAGTGTCGACTCCTCTGGCTTCGGAGCCGATGGCTGGGGCATCGAGAGGCGGGTCACCTCGCCGGCTCCACTGCTCTCGGAGCCGACAAGGGTCGCCCGCTCAGACACTTCCTCCTCGGCGCCGAAGTCCACCTCGGCACCGATGGAATCTGGTGTGTGTATTCCCTCGGCGCCGATACTCATCGAGTCGCCTCGGAGCCGGTCCCCTAGCCCTTTGGGGCCGTTGGAGAGGCCGTCTCGGACCCGTTCTGTTTCCTCTCGGTCTTCGAGGATGTCAGATTCTGATATAGACAGGGTGCTCCAAAGACTGTTCCAGTCCCCAGTCTTCCAAAAATTTGTTTCGGTTCCGACCCAGTTGGCTTCGGAGCCGATGACCTTGGCCCACCCTATTGCCATTCCTCCTCCGACTGCTTCGGCTCCGTCGGAGCAGGTGCTGTTGGAGCCGGTGGAGATCTCAGGGTCGGCTCCGACCCTTACTCCAACCCGGGCCTTCGGGTCCGAGTTTGGTACGCGGACGTCTTCAGCTGGACCCGGGGGTGATGTTTCGGGACCTATGCTTTCGGTTCCGAGCCTCCCCCTCGGTGCTTCGGGTGCGGGACTTCCGTCGGCTATCACGGCTCCGGGGACCGGACACTCCCAGGATTCTGGGGGTCCGGCTTTCAGAGCCATGAGGAGTGCCTTGGCCAAGTCCTCTTCGGCCATCTCTCCGGCTTTACCGGCACCTTCCCTGGGCGTGGAGACTGGGTCTTTGGCAGTTCCCCTGTCCGTAGTCAGCGGAGCCCCGGGGCCTGAGGTTACCCCAGTGGGGTTCCCTCCTCCTGAGGGTTCTTGAGTTGTCTTCGGAGGAACCCCCAAGGAAGAGATCGTGCAAGAGGAAGCACGTGGACTCCCCCGAGTCTATTACATCAAACACTGATCTGGATGATGCAGAGGGGTCCCCGAAGTCGTCCTCGGATGATGTCTCATTTGCAGACATCTTAGAGGTCCTCAAACAACGAGGCGGCTGGATATCCAAACCCCCCTCTGCTGACGAGTCAGTGCTCCTCAAGTCCTTTGGGGCTCAGCCCTCCGCCTCCTGGGTGTCTCCGCCCTTCGACGAGCTTCTGGATTTAGTTTGTCGAAGGGCGTGGGAACATCCAGATACCGTGGAACCAGTCCCTTCTCGTCCAAATAAATTTTTGTCTGCTCCCCCTGAGAAGGAGTTCCTCACTAAAGGCGTGGCTGTAGATGCCATGGTGGTGGCATCTGCTACACAACAGGACGTGGCAGAGGCTTCAACGTCCGTCCATCCTCCTAATAAGGAGTCTAGGAGTATGGACAGGCACGGAAGCGCACCCTGACTTCAGCGGCCTTTACTTTAAGGTCTCTGAATTATTTAGCACATTTTACCAGGCTTCAGAGGGATCTGGTCAAGGAGTTGTCAGATTCCCTCTCGGGTAACCTACCTGAGCAGCTAGCCCAGTCGGTTAGCTCTCAGTTGGCTATCCTTACGTCAATTTCTAACTCGTCCATGAGGCTCATTTCCTATGCGGCCGGGGCGGGTAGAGCGGCAGGCACAGGCGTGGCTCACGTGAGACAAGCCTGGCTCCGCTTGTGTCAGTTCATGGAGGCCTTCAAGTCTTCCTTCACGACGCTCCCTTTGATGGGTCCTCATTGTTTGGACCCAAGGTTAAAGACACCCTTACCGCTGTGAGCAAGAGGGAAAAACTTTATCTGCCGTAGGTGCCCGTTATTCCACTCCCTTCGGCCTTACCCCAAGGCTAAAGGAGGGAGGAAAATGTGGTTCCGCAAATCTCGCAAGTTTTTCTCCCAACAGCAGGAAGATTCCCTTTCCAGTGGCAGAGGACGGGAAATTTTTCAGGAGACGCCGTCCCAGAGGCGGCAGAGGGCCCGCAATTCTGGAGACCATGAGTCCTTTCGTGGCTCTTCAGCCTCCCACACGTCATGAGGGATTGCCCGGCTGTGCTGCTCGGAGCCAGTCGGGTGTCGTTTTGCCAAGCACCTAAAAGCCTGGGAGGCAATCACTCAGGACAGATGGGTGCTTCGGATCATTGCCGGAGGTTACACCATCCCATTCACATACTCGCCCCCACCGTCCAAAAGAATCCCGGACCCACCACCCAGTCAAAGGGAAATGGCAGCCGCAGAAGCTTTAAAGCTGCTAGAAAAGGAGTCATCCAACCGGTCCCCACAGACCAGATCGGATCAGGAAATTACTCCAGGTTCTTTTAGTGCCAAAAGACAGGGGACCTGAGACCAATATTGGATCTCAGCAGACTCAACCAATCCGTCACGAAATCCAAATTCCGAATGGTCACGTTACAATCCATTCTCCCATTGTTGGAGAAGGATGTTTGGATGTGCTCCATAGACCTCAAGGACGCCTATTATCACATACCGATACATCAGGCGTCCAGGAGGTATCTGCGCTTCAGCCTGGGAGACAGTCATTACCAATTTTGCGCTCTGCCCTTTGGTCTCACCACAGCCCTCAGGGTGTTCACCAAGTGTTTGGCAGTAGTGACGGCTCACCTGAGAAGTCTTGGATTCCAAGTGTTTCCCTATCTGGACGACTGGCTCCTGACTGCCACCACCAGGCATCTACTAATGGACAACCTCAAAGCCACCATCTCCCTGGGTATTACCCTGGGGATTACATTCAATTGGTCAAAGTCTGTCTTGCTGCCCTCTCAACGCATAAGGTTCATAGGAGCAGAGATAGACTCAAGATTGATGTGCGTCTTTCTTCCTGCCGAAAGGATCCAAACTTTACAGGGCCAAGTTCAAGCTCTGATCTCGAGATCCAAAGCCCCAGCCAGGATGGTTCTACAAGTTTTAGGCTCAATGTCTGCCACGGTCCTTTTAGTTCCTCTGGCGAGATTACACATGAGGATTCTTCAGTGGCTATTGTCAACTCAATGGTCCTTTCAAGATCTTCCTCTCAATCATCACATCATGATCACGGAAATATGCAAAAGGGACCTTCGCTGGTGGCTTCAGACATCCAACTTGGATCAAGGAAAACCCTTTGTTCTTCCCTCTCCAGTGGTTACCCTGACGACAGATGCCTCCCAGATAGGGTGGGGGGGGGCATTGTCTGGGCAGGCTAGTTCAGGGCTCCTGGCTTCCAAACGAAGCTCTCCTCCACATCAACGTGTTGGAGATGAGGGCTGTACTTCTATCACTACAGGCCTTACACAAATTTCTTCCTCAGGGCATCATCGCCATCCACACAGACAACATGTCGGTGGTCTGGTATCTGAACAAACAAGGAGGGACCAGATCGTACCCCCTTTGCAGAGAGGCCATGAGGGTGTGGGAATGGGCTGTAGCTACCAACCGCTTCTTGGTAGCGACCCACATCCCGGGAAGGTCAAATATATTGGCAGACAAATTGAGCAGGACAATTCTCTCACCTCACGAATGGTCTCTAAACCACACAGTAGCAGCTCAGGTTTTCAGGAGATGGGGGACGCCGTGCTGCGACCTATTTGCAACTCCACTGAACACCAAGTGCCAAAGGTTCTTCTCCTTGATCCCACATCACGGAGTACCAGCTATGGATGCTCTAGCACAACCTTGGCCAACAGGGCTTCTTTATGCCTTTCCTCCAATTCCACTTCTCCCCAAAGTTATTCAAAAAGCTTCTCAATTGGGGTCCTCAATGATACTGATTGCCCCATTCTGGCCTCGTCAGGTATGGTTTCCTTACCTGAAGAAGCATGCGGTGGACGATCCGTGGACTTTGGACCTAATTCCGGACTTGCTAATCCATCAGTTGGGACATCGGCATCAGTCCCTTCAATCTTTGAAATTGACAGCTTGGCTCCTCCACTTCCGACTTTAGTTAGAAAGCACACACTAGACCCGGAAGTTGTTCACATTTTATCTTCGGCCCACAAACCCACCACTAACAAATTGTACCTCAGTAAGTGGAAGAGGTTTGCTATCTGGGCTCAACTCAAGGGCTTAGACCCTATCTCTGCTCCTGTCCCAGAGGTTTTGAAATTCTTAACATCCCTGTTTAATCAAGGATCTTCTGTCTCAACTATTAAAGTCCAACTAGCGGCTATCTCTAAATTCCACGAATCCATGGATCCTCCTTTGATGAGCAACAGACTATGTAAAACTTTCATTAAAGGTGCGAGCTTATTAAGACCCCCAATTTTTCATCCTGCACCTCCGTGGGATCTTGATTTGGTGCTTGGCGCATTAACATCTTCCCCTTTCGAACCGGCTGCTACATGTGAGTTAAAATATCTGTCATGGAAAACTGCCTTCTTAGTTGCTATTACTTCTGCAAGAAGAGTTTCAGAGCTTCAAGCCCTGTCTATTAAGCCACCGTACTTGATTTTCCACAAGGATAGAGTATCACTTAGGCCTAATCCATCCTTTGTTCCAAAGGTCTGTTCTAGTTTCTGTCTCCAACAATCTCTAGAGCTACCAGTTTTCTTCCCAAAATTCTCCAATGAAGCAGAATACACTCTCCATAAATTGGATGTTCACAGGCAATTACGCTTCTATTTAGACAGGACTCAGCAACCGTAAGTCAGACCAGTTGTTTGTGTCCTTCTCAGATAATAAATTGGGCCAAACCATCACAAAAGCTACTATCTCCAAATGGATCAGAGATTGCATAACTCAGGCTTATTCTTCTTGAATAAGCAACTTACAACATCCATCAAAGCTCATTCTACCAGGGCTATGGCTACTTCTATAGCTTTTCATTCCAAGCTCGCTATATCGGAAATTTGTGCTGCGGCTACTTGGTCCAATCCGCACACTTTCATTTCTCACTACAAATTGGATGTGGCATCTAGAGGACGAGCTTCATTTGGTTCCACGGTACTCAGGAGTGTTTTCCAGTGAGCCACCCAGGATTCAGGTGCTAGGGACGCTGTCCCATCAGTCAGAATGTAGGCGAGATAGGATCACATAACATCTTTTAGTTATGTACTCACCATAACTTCAGATGTTTGGGATCCATCTCGCCTACATTCCTAATACCCACCCTCCTTCCCCCTGCCTTGGAGATCAGAAGAGATTGAACGGTTTTGAGTTCTACTGTTTTATCTTGTTCCATCTGACGATGTTATATAAGCAGGGTATGCATGTGTGCATGTATGCGGACAAATTAGATCTGGGGGATTGGTAGTGGTGCATCCTGGGATATAGTAAGCTCAGCCAATAAGAGACTTCGCTCTTTGGCATAAGCGTGCCGAGTCGGAGCCGAGGGATCGGCTCCGAACCCATCAGTCAGAATGTAGGCGAGATGGATCCCAAACATCTGAAGTTATGGTGAGTACATAACTAAAAGTTTCCTGCAAAAAGAAAAAAAAAACTGTGTCTCTTCCTGCACAAAATTTCCTTAAGTAGTAGTTTACTGGGTCTGACTCAGGGTTTAATTTGGGCTACTGATTCTTCTTATAAAGTAGTTTTTGGTAAGAGAAAGAGGAATACTTCATTTCCTGAAGAGATTCAAGATTCTGAATCTGGACAGGAACATAAAAGTACAGATACAGGGTTTTCTCCTCAGATTTCTGAGTCTGAGGAGACCTTATTTTCTGGTTCTCCCTGTAAGGGCTTTCTCTTTCTCTGAGACTGTTTTTCACTGAGAGAACACTGAGGTTTCTCAGTCCCTAGGTGAATACTATTTGCTCTTGTGAAAGGAATTTCCAGAACCTTCACCCATTCCTCCTGGTCTGTCAGCTTTGGAGGATTTGTGTGTAACTGCCTGCAATTTATCCTGATAATCAGCCAGCGGACCCTAAAAAGGCAGATAGGATGTATAAAGTTCTTCTTTATTAAGTTCTTGTATACTCTTCCCAAACCTGACCCAGCAACTATAGCTTCAGTCAATCCTACTGCTGTTAACCATGTAGTTAATTTCAGTCCCATACTTTCTGATAAGGATGGGAAGATTATTTAAGTATGAGAAAGGTGTGTGCTTCTGCAACTTTGATTTTCAGAAATTTGAATGATCAGGCTTGTATGTTGAAGTTTGTTCTGACAAAAATTATGAAATTATAAGGAGTGCTTTGTCTGCAATTTCTTTAAGAATTTTTATTATTAATTTAATATTTTCCCAATGTATACATAGAAAGGAATAAATTCAGCATCCACATATTGTTGCACAATGTTGGGAATACATTGACTCATCAAGGCAATCTTGTACAGTTAACGCCTTGAGAGTCTTGGTATTTCAATAGCAGCATTTCAAGCCAATCCAAACTACTAATAGTCTGAGTATAGTTTATAGAGCTTAGTCTGTTCAGGATCTTAATGTGTTCACTTCTTCTTCAGTTTTACATAGTATTGCTGTTAAATTTAAAAATCCTTTGAATGTAGAAACTTTTGATTACAGTTTTTGGTAGTAACTATTCTAGCTACTGCCACTAAACTCCAGAAGATTGTTTGTTGTTTGGCTTTTACAGATAAAGGAAATGGAATATTCATTACTATTATTAATTTAATTAAAGAGCAATTATCAGACCATAACCCCTTAACATATATACTTATCTCTTCCCAGTATGCATTTAATTTTTCAAAATCCACAGACATTTGCACCCAATCAGCTTTTATGACTTTACTAAATCTTCAGCAAACTGAAGAAGTCATTTTACTAAACTTAAGAGAATTTATAGGGATTAACAAACATTCTGTGTATATATTTCCACATAAAAACTTTCCGGTATAAACTTGATGTTTGACAAACTGAGTTTTATTCTTACCATCTATTAAGTCACTCAGCCCACTACTAACTAAAAAATTCCAGAATTTTGCATCAAAATTATTATTTTTGTATAAATAACTTGTATAAATTGGACAAGCTTCCTTTGTAGGTCAGTTTACCTGCAATGATAGCTTTCATATATTCATTTAATGGGGAATAATGTTCTGTTCCTCTTAATTTATATCATCTACAAATTCATTTACTTTCTTACTGATGGATAATATTAACTTGTTAACAGATTAATCCAACTTATAATCTTTCATTAAATATTCTGGTGACTTAGCTTTTCCTTTTTCAAAGCAGTTAAACCATAATACTAATCCATTCCTTTTAAGAAATTAGTTTTAATGTTGTTCTGAGTTTCCTTAAATCTAGAGTTGTGCGCAGTGGGAAAACACAAAAAATATCATTGTGATATTAATGGAGTTTTAAAAACATATTTCTTAACTTTTTTAAGAGTGGATTTCATATATGCAGAGTCTAAAGATTGAAATGAATTTTCTTGTAAGGTAAATTTTATTAACCAGATGAAAAGGATTGTTACATATTTCTCATGTATACTAAATTCTTATAAGTTTATCAAATATGATAATCTGTTCCTGAATGTGTTTTTGCTGAGTCTATCCAGAGTGTAATAGCTAAATTCTCAGTAATAGATTAAGATTCTACATTTAGGAAGCCAGTACCATCATACTCTCATAATCTTGTATGATTTTTACAAGCGTTTAACTTCATTCTTATGGTATGCTAAAAAGCAGAGAGTATTTTTTCCATTTTCTTTTAAAAGTTTTTTCGTCAGGTAATAAAGCTAAGTGCAATATATATATATATATATATATATATATATATATATATATATATATATATATATATATATATATATATATATATATATATATATATATATATATATATGTATATAAAATCTTGGGTAATGTCATCATTTTCAAAAGTACTAACCCATCCTCAAAAGGAAAATTTTAATTCAATTTTTAATAAGTAACACTTCTTCAATTGTTTTATTTATAAATTATTATAAATAATCTTACTCGTATTTTGATAGATTTTTATTCCTAAATATTTAATTCTTTTTCTTCCAGTTATATTTATCTTTAAACTTACTGGTTGGTAATTGATTTAACATTGAAGTTTCATTTTTATTATTAAATTTCAGCAGCAATACTTCTTTACACTTTTCAGTTTCCTCGTATATTTCTTTGAATAATTTAAATCTCCTGTAGTCAGTAAAATATCATCTGCAAAAAGCTGTATTTTAGATTGACAGTCCTTTTTATCGACAATCCATCAATTTTTTCATTACTTTTTATACTATTAGCTAAGGGTTTGATAGCTAATGCAAATAGTAGAGGGGACAAGGGACACCCTTGCTTTGTGCCTTTGTTTTAACTGAACCCTTGAAATGTAAGATCCAATTTTAACATATGCTTTGTAGTCTGTATACAGCTTTTTAATATTCCAATAAATTGTTCTGGAAATGCAAATAATTCTAAAGTTTTAAACAAGTAGTTCAAATCTACAGAGTCTAAAAGCTGTAATTGATATATAAGCTAATTTCTTGTTCAGTCGTTTTGCTAAATCTAAGATAGTTACTACCCTTATTATATTATCGTACATTAATCTATTGACTATAAATCCTGTTTCATCTTTAGCAATTACTTTATCTACTATGCTTCTTAATCTTGTAACGAAGATGGAAGTAAATATTTTATAGTTCATATTTAATAATGAAATGGGTCTGTATGAGGAAAGTAACTTATCCTTTCCTTGTTTGTGTAGGTAAGATTACAAATAATTTTTATGAGGGAGGAATTGTTTGTCACTCTGAATTATCCTGAAAACATCAGTCAGTAATTCTAAAATATTTAACAGTAGCAGACTTTAACAGTAGCAGACTGTATGTATAGTTCTATGCTTAAACCATCTAACCGTGGAGCTTTACCATGTTTCCCTTTTTTTTAAGCTTCTTTGACTTTTATTAGGATAACAGGCTTATTCAGCAGAGATATTTGTTGATTATTAAGTTTATTAGTAACATTTTTCTTTAAATGCTTGTCAATTTTATAATCCGCTGGATCATTATTTTTATCTTTGTTATGGATTTTTTTAAAAATATTAAGCATTTCCTCTGTCTGAAGTAAGCTTATTAATGTGAGGACTTTGGATATTATTGATTTGTGCTTTTTTGCTTAGCATTTTACTTTATTAGCTAATCTAGTTAGATTTTTTTGTTGTTGTTGCATAACTATACAGTTTTTATTTTTTCTAAAGCTATCACCACTTTATGTGTTAAAAACTGATACTTTGTCATTATTTTTTAATGATTTCGGTATCATTTAATTTGTTTGTTGTTCAAACCTTGCTTTGTGTATTTCATCTTGTATTTCTAACAACTCTTTATCCTACTCTTTCATTTTATTACTAGCCCATCTTCCCATTCTGTCTTTAATATGCCTTTTTAAGGAGTCCCATAGTATGACTTTAATAAACTGACCATTATCATTCAGAGATAAAAAAAAGTCTTGATTTGTTCCTTAAGGTAACTCTTAAATTCTTTTAATTTCATTGCGTATACTGGGACTCTCTAAATCTGAAATTTCTCTATATCCAGTAATATATTAATTCTTAGTGCGTTGCCTACTTGCACTATACTGATGATGCTCATTGCCAATTGTTCCTTTGCCTTCTGTTGCAGACACACTACTGTGTATCTTGTAAAAACTTCTCTCTTGTGGAAAATTGCTTTTCACTACTGCATATTGATATGGTGCAATAGTTAACAACAGATGTATTGTTTCCAGCAACTGCTCTATAACATAACACATCAAATAAAAACTGATAGAGCGACCAAGGCAGCTACAGCCACAAAGGCAGCTACAGCCACAAAAGCTGTTAAAAACATTTTTAATTATATGAACAAGAGGTAAGCGCTTTCACATACAAATGCTTCTTCAGACCTATAAAACAGAAGTAAAACCAAAGTAATATATATGTGCTTCAGAAAATCAAACCAACCAATAAATTAGCTCACCTAATTAACTACAAAACAGTTCTTAAAAACATATAGACACTAGAACTCACTAATCTTGAAGACCACCATTGACAACACACCAGAGTGCAGATATGTGACTAATAGCACAGGAAGTTCAACAATAAGACTACTTTGGTACTCTACGTCTCTTTAGAAAGGGCTTAATAGACACCCGTTCATTCAAACCAGCACCTCTATCCGCTTTTAAAATAATTATCCAGTTCGTCTCCCTAAATTCTGTAAAATTGCATATGTTACCCATTCTAATGCTGGGACTAATCACATCGATCACCCTAAAAATGAAACGATGTGACTCGCCCCATTCTGTAACATGTTTGGAAAGTGCATTACAAGCAATGCCCTTCCTAATGGTATAAATATGTTCCCTCACTCTTTCACGTAGGGAACAATTAGTTTTTCCTACGTAAAAAGAGTGACAGAACAACTAGCAAGATAAACAACATTAGATGAATGACAGTTTGCATTCACCTTAAAAACAAAACTTCTTTTGAGGTCTGGATGTATAAAAGTTGTGGAGGTGTCAATATATTCACAGAAGTTACATTTGCCACATGGCAAAGTTACCCCTGCACTGGAAGACCTATTTGTCATTTTCCTATCACCACACAACATTCTCTTTAAATTAACTCTATTCCTAAAAACAAAAGGACTAGATCCAACAATCCTCCCTAACTCGTGATCTCCTTGTAAAATCGACCAATGTTGATTAAAAATATCACAAACTGCTCTATTGTCTCTAGTAAAAAAACAATGGGATCCTCAATACATCAAAGGGATTCGCAATAGCAGAGGGACCCACTAAATTAAGAGACCTAGGTCCATAATATGGAGATGCTTTCCCTTGTCTAAGGTCATCCAAATCAGGCAAATTGTCTAAGATTTCATCATAATGATACCCATGTGACATCAACCTTTGCTGCAGCTGTCCAATTTCAGAATAAAACCCCTCGAGATGGATTAAGCCTCGAAGCTCTAATCCCCTGACCACGGATAAAATTACGAAACACGTAGTTAGGGTGCATACTGGTCCTACTAAGTAAAGTATTTCTAAAACAAGTTTTACGAAAGACCCCCATATTAATAATAGACCCTGGGAGTTTCTCAATAAACAATTCTAAGAATTCAATCCTATCACTCGAGAAGTTCATAGTAAATTTTAAACAATCACATAAACCATTGACCTCCTCACAAAATAACCTCAAGTCTGCCAAAGAGCCATGCCAAAGAAGAAAAACATCATCAACGAACCTTCAATGGAAAAAAAACATTACTAGCAAACATCTCCACTTTAAAAAGGACCTCTTGCTCCCAATGTGCCAAAAACATATTGGCGTAGCTATTGGCACACGAAGTGCCCATAGCTACGCCATGTTTATGACAATAGAATTCATCCCCAAAAACAAAAATATTAAAACATGGCGTAGCTATGGGCACTTCATGTTTTCTTATGTCTTATTTTCCAACTAATCCATCCACAATATTTTAATTTATTCTATATAACTTGTATTTCTAAAATCTTCCATCAAAGAGCTATTTAATCATCAGCTCTCTATTCCAGATTATACTATGTGTATATATATGTCTTAACTTACTGATACAGTTCTTTTATTGATCTTGCATATTATATGCTTCATTTGTTGTGCATTTGTATATTCATAAGATGTTTACTATTCCTTATAAATTCTCCCATTACAAGCAATACAGGTTCATAGGTAGGTACTAGGCTATCTGCCCCAAGGCATTTATAAGCCTAGCCAGAATGTGTTGGCTTTTGCCGCTCCCTTAGATTAGTTCCCTGTGCCTCTGTCCAGCAGAGCCAATGAAGTGATCCCCGGGGTAAACTTTGTTTCCCAGCCACTCGGCAAGGTTTCTCTTGAAGAGTGTTAGCTAGGAGCTCTGCCTAATGTAGATTGGAATCTTGTTCCAAAACATGGGAAGTCTCTATGACAGGAATCTGTCCCTCCAGCATGTCCTATTTATTGTTGTGGTGAGGTTTAGATCCTTAGAGCGTGTGGCTCGAGGGGATAAGCTTTTCTTTAGGTGGAGCATGTCGATCAGTTCTGGGTTGGACATGGCCTTGTATGTCAGGCAGAGATCACCTCTGAGTAGGCGGTATAAAACCGAGTACAGCTGTAGTTCCTTCAGTTGAGCTGCATAGGGCATCTGTTTGAGGCCAGTGATACTTCAGTGGTCTTTCCAGCTGTTGAAGGTGTCTTGTAAGATACATCCCAAATGGGGTGTTGTACTCTATGATGGGTCTGATGAGTGATGAGTAGAGGGGCACAATGACCTCTTATGATCTGGATGCGAACCCTTTTGTGATAAGGTGTGCCACGTAGAAGGATTTTCTAACCACTTTGGCAATGTGATTATCAAAGGAGAGTTTACTATCTACTTGGGTCCCCAGATCCCTTATTAAGTCTTCCGTATTTAGGGGACTACCACCTATGTGGTAGTTTGTGGGTACTTTGTTTTTTCCAAAGGGGATGACTATGCATTTTTTGGCATTTAGCTTGAGGCCATGATTTTGACACCAGGTGTCCATGTCAGTGAGACCCTTTTGGAGGATGTCTGTGTCAGCTGGAGAGTCAATTACAGTCCTAGTTTGCAGTCATCTGCGAACCTGGTCAGCCATGTACAGGCAAGCACAGGAGGGGCCCTAGGACTGAGCCCTGGGGAACACCCCTTGTAACTGGTTTAGAGTCAGACCTATCTCCCGCAACTCTTATCATGTGGGTTCTGTTCGTGAGCCACTTGGCAGCCCATCTTGTGATGTAGGGGTTTATGTTCAGGCTGGTGAGCTTGTCTATAATACCAGAATGGGGAATGGTGTCAAAGGCCTTTGCGAGGTCGAGGTAGGCTGCGTGTACCACCTTTCCCTCATGTGTAGCCTTTTTACCAGGTTTAGGAGGCATGATCTGCCCTTAACAAAGCCGAACTGGGAAAGGTCCAGTGTTTGGAGGTTCCCAATGTCTCTGTTAATGAGTTCCATGATGTTGCACTCCATAGCCTTGCAGACCAAGCTGGTCAGGCTTATAGGGGGATAGTTCCTGGGGTCTTTTGTTGTTCTACCTTTGTGGAGCGGAATAACCGTTTCTCTGCGCCACTCTATGGGTACGTAACCTGTGGAGAGGCTGAGTTTGAACAGTGTGTTTAGGTGAGGGGTTAGTTTGTCTTTGAGCTCGTATAGGAAGCAGCCTGGGACTCCGTACAGTCCCATTGATGCTGTGCTTTTGGCCTTGGAGAGAGCTGTTTTAACCTGAGTGTCTGTGATTTCAGGAGCTCTACATTCTTCTGATATGGGTATGGGCCCTTTTGGGGGTGAGAGGGGGATGATTGTTGCGCTGAACCTGTGTGTCAGGATGTTGGCAATATCGGTTGGGTCAGGGCATTTTGTACCATTCTGCACTAACTCCGAGCAGATCTGAGCATTGCCACTTAGATTCTTGACATAGCTAAAGAATGCCTTGTGGTTATCTTTGGAGTCCTTGGCAATTTTTCTTTCAAAACTCGCCTTGGATGATTTTATGAGGGATCGTAGTTTCTTGCTGATACTGATCAGGGATGTCTTCCCTTCTTGAGATTTTACTCTTTTCTGTACTAGTTTTCTCCTTCTATTGTATAGCTTGTTTATGGCAGGAGTCCACCAGACTGGTTTCCTTTTCTTGGAGGAGTGAGTCTTGCTTTTGCTTGGGATAAGCACGATCCATGCATTCTTGTAAGTGCCCGTAGAATGCATTAGTAAAGGATTTTGCAGCTTGGACAATGTTACCCTTTAGCATGGGGGCTTTGAAACCTTCCACCTCGATCTTAAGTAACGTGAAGTTTGCTTTTGAAAAGTTTTTCACGGTGGTTTCCTTGTCCGGGGGTGGGGGTAGAATGTGGATATCCAAAGTGATTTGTTTATGGTCAGATCTAACCAGTGAGGGGTTGACCTCCAGTGTGGGCCACATGTCACCCATGTTGGTGATGACCAGGTCCAGTATGTTGTCACCTCTGGTGGGAGTGTTGACCAGTTGATCCAGGGCGTTTGAGTGTATAAATTCTAGGAAATGTTGGGCAAGGGAGTTAGTACTTGAGTAGTTCTCCCAGTTAATGTTTGGGTAATTGAAATCACCCAATATTTCAGACAATAGGACCTTTATATTTCCTAGTGTTTCCAGAAATGTGGAATGGGGGTCCTGGGACATGGTGGGTGATCTGTAGCAAACTACAATTTGAATTGCAGTTTTGCCCGTTGTTAGTTGCACGTGGATGATCAATGAAGTATTGTGCTGTGCCACCAACCTGGAGGTGTGGGTATCCTTGAATATGGATACACCCCCGCCTTTTGTATTTCAGTCCAGGTTCTGTGGCCGAAATGTATGGTATGAGTTGTAGCCTGGTAGTGCTGGGGTGCTCTCTGGAGCCTTAAACCAGGTTTCTGTTACTGCACATATATCCGATTTTCTCCATACCTAGGAGTGCCTCGAGTGCGTGCATTTTGAGGTTTAGACTTCTGGCATTGAGTAGCATCACCCTCAGTTTTTTGTTATAGGTTCATAGGTAGGTACTAGGCTATCGGCCCTAGAGCCCATACAAGCCTAGCCAAAAAATGTACCCTGGCTTTCGCCACCCAAGAAAATTATTTTCCTGTGCCCCTGTCGAGTAGAGCCACAGAAGTGATCCCCGGGGTGAATTTCCATTTTCCCATCCAATCATCAAGATTTTTCTTGAAGAGTGCTAATGAGGAGCTCTGTTTGACATAGATAGGTAGTCTGTTCCAGAGTATGGGAAGTCTCTGGGGCAGGAATCTATCCCTCCAGCAGGTTCTGTTTGTTTGTTGTGGTGACAAGGTTTAGGTCCCTAGAGCATGTAGCTCAGAGGGATTGGGATTTCTTTAAGTGGAGCATGTCCAACAGCTCTGGGTTTGACATAGCTTTGTATGTTAGGCAGAGATCGCCCCTGAGTAGACGATATGTGATGGAGTAAAGCTGTAGTTTTTTGAGACGGTCTGCATAGGGCATCTGTTTGAGGCCAGTAATCCTCTTTGTGAGGTATTTCTGTGGTCTTTCCAGTTGTTGTATATGTCTTGTGAGGTACATACCAAAAGGGGCATTGTACTCTATAATGGGTCTAATGTGTGACGAGTAGAGGGGAACAATGACCTTTTTTTTTCTGGATGAGAATCCTTTTGTGATGAGATGAGCCACGTAGAAGGATTTCCTGACCACTGTGGCCATGTGATTATCAAAGGAGAGACTACTGTCCACCTGTGTCCCAAGGTCTCTTAACACATTTTCGGCATTAAGTAGACTACAAGCTATGTGGTAGTTCATGGGTACAGAGTTTTTACCAAAAAGGATGACAATACACTTTTTGGCATTGAGCTTCAGGCCATGGCTTTGACACCAGTTATCTGTCTCGGTGAGGCACTCTTGTAGTTTGTCCACATCGTTAGGAGTTTTGATTATGGCTCCTAGTTTGCAGTCATCTGCAAACTTTGTTAGCCAAAGACCTTCTGTGTTGGCCTGCACTTCAGAGAAGTAGATACCAAACAGGAGAGGACCCAGGACTGAACCCTGTGGTACTCCACTTGTCACTGGTCTGATGTCGGATTTGGAATCCGTTACTTTCACAGTGTGGGTTCTGTCCGTGAGCCAGTTGGCAACCCATCTTGTGGCATAGGGATTTATACCTAGTTTAGTGAGCTTATCTATAATTCCAGAGTGGGGGATGGTGTTGAAAGCCTTGGCGAGAGCTAGATAAGCTGTGTGAACCGTTTTACCCTCATCTATGGCTTTGGTGACTGCTTCAAAGAAGTCAATCAGGTTTAGGAGACATCAGGTTTAGGAGACATGATCTGCCTTTTCCAAATCCAAACTGGGTAGGGTCCAGAGTTTGGAGATTACCAATGTCTTTGTTTATGAGTTCCACGATGATATGTTCCATGGCCTTGCAGACCAGTCTCGTCAGGCTAATGGGGCGGTAGTTCCCGGGGTCCGTCGTGGCTCCCCCTTTGTGGAGTGGGATAATCGTCTCGGTGCGCCATTCAGTGGGTACAAAGCCTGAGGTGAGGCTATGATTGAACATGGTACTTGGGTAGGGTGCCAGTTCATTCTGTAGTTCATGTAGAACTCAGCCTGGGATATTGTCAGGTCCCATGGATGCTGTGTTCTTGGCTTTGGAGAGTGTGTTTTTTACCTGTGCAGCCGTGATTATAGGAACTTTGCATTCTTCCGGTATAGAGATGGGCCCTCTAGGGGGTGAGAGAGGGGTAAAGTTATCACTGAACCTATCTGCTAGGATGTTGGCAATTTCAGTTGGTTCTGTATATTTAGTGCCATTGTGCTGCAACTCAGAGCAGATCTGAATGTTCCCATTTAGATTCTTGACATAGCTATAGAATGCTTTGTGGTTGTCTTTAGAGTCAGTGGCAATTTTGTTTTTGTAACTAGCTTTGGAGGATTTTATGAGGGATCTCAGCTTCTTACTGAGGTTGACCAGGGAGTTCCTCCAGTCATGGGATTTTACTCTTTTTTTGCAACAGTTTCTTTCTTCTGTTGTAGAGTTTGTTTATGGCAGAGGACCACCAGATTGGCTTCCTTTTTTTGGAGGATAACATCTTGGTTCTATTAGGGATAGTATGATCCATGCACTTGTGTAAATGCTTATAAAGTGCATTTGTGTAGGATTCAGCAGTCATACCTCTATTGTCCATCTGCATGGGTGTCATGAAGTTTGCCACTTCTGTCTTAAGAAGTGTGAAGTTGGCTTTGGAGAAGTTTTTTACGATGGTTTCTCTAGCTGGGGGTGAGAGTGGGATGTGGATGTCTAAGCTGATTAGCTTCTGGTCGGATCTGACCAACGAGGAATTGACCTCTGGTGTGAAACACCAGTTTCCCATGTTGGTAATGACCGGGTCTAGGATATTGCTGCCCCTGGTGGGGGGTGTGAATAAGTTGATCCAAGGCGTTGGAATTTATGAATTCTAGAAAACTTTGAGCAAAAGAGTTGGTACATGAGTAGTTTTCCCAGTTAATGGTGGGGTAGTTGAAATCTCCCATTATTAGGGTGTTGGGTTGTACCCTAATACTTTCCAGTGTATCAAGAAATGAGGAGTGTGAATCCTGGGGCATGGTGGGGGGTCTGTAGCAAGCTACAATTTGGATTGCGGTCTTGCCCCAGAGTTAGTTGCACTTGGATAATCTCGGATGCATTATGCTGTGCAACTAGCCTGGAGGTGTAGATATCCTTAGTGAATATGGACACACCTCCACCTTTAGTGCTTCATTCTGGGTTAGGTGGCCAAAAGGTGTGGTATGAATTGTAGCCTGGTAATGCAGGGGTGCTCGCTGGAGCTTTGAACCAGGTCTCTGTCACTGCACAGATGTCAGTGTTCTCCATTTTAAGGAGTGCCTCGAGTGAATGCATTTTGAGGTTTAGACTTCTAGCATTGAGTAGCATTACCCTCAGATTTTGCTTGCTTGTACCTGTTACGGTGGTGAATTTGACATTTGAACCTTGCCTAAAAAATGCACTATAGGGGTGGCAAGAGCCTTAGCCAGTATCTGGAATCCTAAGGGTGACAGGTGCAGGCCATCTCTGGCAAAGCATCGTGGTCTGTCGATCATGTCGTCCCAGGCAGACAAATACTGGATCCCCTTAGAATGACACAAGAAGCTTAGCCAATTGTTGAAGTCAATCATTTTGTCCTTGTACTGTGGTATCATTCTGGGTGATGGCAGGATGCTACTCAGGGTTAGGGTCATACCTGCCTGGGATATAAGATCGGAGAGCTCCTCCATGTCTCTTTTCATGTAGTCCAGGGAAGTACGTCTCAGGTCATTCACACCAACATGGACAATGACAGTGTCATATTTGTACTTATTGTGGAGTGGCCTGTGTGCATGCGTTATGTGGCGGATCCTGGCACCTGACAGGCAGCTGATAGTAACTTTCTCCTTGTTTAGTCTGGTGAGTGGAACATCAGTGTGCCTGACTATAGAGTCACCTATGACTAGAGTGTTGGGTACGTTGTTATGCCTTATGGGCTGTGGTTGAGTGGCACACTGAGTTTGTGGGTTATGTGTCATTTGGGTTGTGTTGGGGGCTGGAGTTTGCTTGCGTTTATTCTTTGGATGTCCCTGATGCTTGGGCAAGTGTTTATTGAGAGCCTCCGCGAATGTAGGTGTGTGTTTTGTGATTCTATGTGTGTTTTGGTGGTGTAGGTTTTGAGGGACTATATGATGAGTGTGGTGTGGTGCAAGTGTTTACCTTATCCTCTTGACTTTCTAGTCCAGTCTTGGGTGAAGAGAGCTTTGCTTCCAGTTTGGCTATATAAGTGCATCTCTCGGTTGTAGTGTTGGATGGTAGGAGGAGAGGGTTGTCTGTGTACATGAGGCAATTGCTGCATTGCCCCAAGATGCCCAGATTCATCACGTAGATCGGAGAAATCACAGGGAGCTGACCCTTAGACTTGCCTGGATAAGTGCTTATTTATTAAGTACTAAAAACTGCTTTCCACTAAACAAGTGAGGAAAGTTGAGTGATGTAGTAATTTGCAGCTTATGCAGTGCTTACAAGGAGTTCTGAACAAGTGCTGAGTTCAAAGAAACAGATTTGAGTGCTGAAACTAGAAAACTGGCTAGTTATAAGAAACAAAACTAAGCTAGAAGGCTTCCCTCCAACGCCGAAGGGCTTGGCGGCTCAGAAGCCTACAAACAGTCTAGACCACTTAACAGGAAAAGCAGGAAACAAGCTTAATTTTTTTTGTTCTCTTTCCTAGATGCTCTTTGTACACAGTAGGAGTGCCTGAAATCAGAATATGATCTCACTGCACTCAGTTGAGTGAGCAAATGAGATGGACCCAGAAGGAGTATCCAAACACAAATTTACAAGAGTGGCAGGCAGTTTCAAAGCCACTAAGATTAACATCAAAACAGAAACAGGGAGGGTGGGTGGGAAAACTAACTGAAGAACAGAATCAAAACTTCCTGTTCAGTTAATATTCATGCAACACAATTACATCAATTTAAATACTGTATTATTTGAAAAAAAGTGCAGATAAAGGTACTTAAATTCTCTTATACGTCCAGTTGAATACAGCTAGATCTTAGCCGGCCAAAGCTGAGGTTTTTAAGCAGAAAATATTTCAAACTGTACCACTTAAATAGCCAATGACAGGAAATCAAAGAATGTGGCTACCCCCACACCTGCAATTACTAACAGATAATAAAATTCAAGCAAGCACTAACTGAAGAACAGAGTCAAAACTTCCAGTTCAGTTAATATTCATGCAACACAATTAAATCCATTTAAATACTGTATTATTTGAAAAAAGTGCAGATAAAGGTACTTAAATTCTGTTATACATCCAGTTGAATACAGCTAGATCTTAGCCGGCCAAAGCTGAGGTTTTTAAGCAGACACTTGTGTTATTTATGGCGGTGTTTTTTTTTTATTATTATATATACAAAAGAATGCCTGCTTGTTTAATTTGAATGTGCTTTTAGCCATTATAAACTGTTGTTCTCATCTAAGCTTCACATTCTGACCTTAGAATTTGATTACAGAATGTGGAAATGACAACTCACAGCACACAGCGGCTACTAATTTCCTGTGCAAGTTTCTCATTCTTCTTAATTCTTTTAAACTGTTTTGATCTGGAGCAAACCTCTTACTTTATTTTTTTCCATTATTATGTGCAGTTAAGAGTAACTAACTGTATGTCAGCAACAGCTCAATGTAAAATATTACTATTGCTTTGTTTTACCAAATGTTCTTCGTGTTTCACTGTTGCAGTCCTCACATACGGGTTATCCAGCTCCTGGTAGCCCTCAGTTGGCCCGACTACCAGAGTCCTTTGTATATGACGTCGGCTGCCACTGGTTGTAAAACTGATGTCAGTACGTCCGGTATAAAGGGAGACAGCCGACGCCATTTCCTCAGTCTGTATTGCTGCGGAGCCCGAAGCAGATGCAATTCACTCTAGTGCCAGTCGTCCGTTTACCTTTGTTTCACTTTCCAACTACCAGGTTGAAGACACCTTCAGAAAAGTACCCCATTGGAGATCCTCTTTTCTTGCTTTAACGAATGTCAAATAAAGTTAATAACTGTCTTGCCTGTGGAAAACAGATTCTGCTCCGTGATTTCCATTCCTATTGTATAACTTGTTTGGGCCTTGAGCATGACGTCCCTAACTGCGATCTCAGTGCTTCCTTTAACCCATGTACCATACACCGTAGAGCTAAGATTTTGTATAAGCATTTCGGAGTCTGGTCTAAGTTCGAAGGTATGGCGTCTTCTAGTCTCCCGACTTTGGATCTTCCTAGGAAATGTAAAGACGAGGACTGCGACAGGCCTAGGGTTGCATCTACTGACTACGCACCGGTGAAATTGGTCATCAGCACAGCAGTAGTCAGTGAGGCACTTTCGCAGCCCCTGCAGTCCGCAGATTTTCAGCTGCAAGCCTCTGCCGAGACCTTTACAGAGTCCTCCATGCCACAGGCTATTTCGTCTTCAGACCCCTCCACCTGTCATCGCCTCAGATGGGTCTGGAGCCGCCTTGCAGGCTCCGGCTTCTGACGCCTCTTCTTTTCGACATGAGACCAGAACCAGACTGACTATCTTAGCTCAGACTTCTGCAGTTGCTAGGCCTCCCGAGTCCCTCCGAATTGCTAGTAAACCTTACAGCCGCAAACCTACTCACAAACAGGCATCGGCCTCCCCCCCTGTACCTCAGCCCCAGTTGGTAAAGATGGCTGGTGATCTTCTTTCCCTGATTAAGAGCTCTCACCCCCCCTTCAAAAAGGGCTAGGGAATTATCTCCTGATGTTTTGTATGTCTCAGATTCTGAGATTTCCAGTATGTCTGCTGGTGAAGGAAATTCTCAACTTTTTTCTGCCTTTGAGGATTCTGATGCTGAGGACTCTATCCCTTCTGCCTCCACTCCAGAAGATTTTTCCTTTGGGGATACTTTGTATACTCTTAGGGAGCATTTTAAATGGGAATGTCAGGATATGCCACAGTCTAAGAAAAGAATCGGGGAATTTTTAGATTTGCCACAGCATAAGCCTCTGGCTATACCTCCAGTTTTGATTGTTTTTCATGGAAAATTCTTTAACTCCTAATTCTGTTCCTCCTGTCCTTTTCAGAAACCCTACTGCTGATCCAGAAATTATTTCTCAAGGCCCCAAGGATGTTAAGGCTACTATTGCTAGAAACCCTGTGCCTTTTGATAAGGAATCTAGGGCCTTGGACAGGTGGGGTAAAAAAGTCTATACTTCTGCAACTCTTGCCATTAGATCCATGAATTGTCTTTTTCACATGCTTAAGTATCAGCAGCACACGTTGGAAGCTGTTAAGGCTAAACTTGGAGATATTCCTTCCATGACAAAAACAAAGATTTACAAGACTTACTGAATTCTGCCACTTTAGTTAATAAGCATTATGGTTTTGACACTTTGGAGGCTTCCTGCAGAGCAATAGCCACTGGTTCCGTAATAAGAAGGCATGCTTGGCTCAGATAGCAGCCTCTTTCTGAGCCAGTGAAGTCTAAATTGCTGGATGCTCATTTGCACAAAGACAATCTTTTTGGTAATAAAGCTGAGGAGGTACTGAAAAAGTTGGAGGATAAGGCAAAATCTATGCAAGCTGTAATATATTTTCTTCAGCAGCCTCCTCAGTTTAGTAGGAATTATCCTTCCAAAAATTGGTCTTTCCCTGATCCTGGTAAGCAGGGTTGCTCTAGGCCTAGGGGTTTCAAATCTTCCAGATGGCAGGATGTTCATCGTGCATACAGCTGCTGTCATCACACTTGGGCTATCCTGCCATCAGGTGGGTCCTCGGTCGGCCGAATTCCAAAGTCTAGGTCCGGCGTCGGTTGTCGTCGCTTCTTCCCTGACATCAGTGCGGCAGGGGTATAAAAGAGGCAGCCGATGCCATTTTCTCCAGTCTTTCTTGCCGTGCGGTGCCCGAAGCAGAAGCAGTTCGCAAGTGCCAGTCGGCCAGCTCCTGAGATTTACGAATAGCATTTCAGCCGAAGTCTTCTTTAAAGCTAAGTACCCCATTGGGGAAACTTTTCTTGCCTCAGACCGATGTCAGACAAAGTTAATAATTGCATTTCTTGTGGGAAGCAAATACCGCATAAGGATTTTCACTCTTTCTGTATACCTTGTTTAGGGCCAGACCACGACATCTCGGCCTGTCGTTTTTGTGCTAGGTTCAACAAGCGTACTATTAAGCGCCGGGCGGAGTTCGCCCTTCATTATTTTGGCAAAAAAGTTAATTATATCATGTCGTCGGATACACCGACGCCAGTTTTAGGCAAAAGACACAAAGATAAGGACCGACATCCGAGGCGTGCACCGAGTACTGAGACCACGCTTAGGCCGACTACCGGTTCTCCGGTTCTCAGCGAGGCACCTACGCAGCCCCTGACTACCGATGAAACTATTTTCCCGGTGACTTCAGTACCCGAGGTCGCAGGTTCCTTGGTCTCCATTCCCACTGCAGATACCAATGCCACTCTTGGCGGGGAAACCGAAAATTTAGTGAGGCCTGTCATTTCTGAAGGCGTCTTCAGGCCTACCACCTTCTCTATTAAATCCTTCACTAAATCTAAAGCTGCAATGAAAACTAAAAAACAGGGTCCTCAGACCTCCTCTCAAGGCCCCATGCCTAAAAAACAGATGCTTAAAATGGTTGAGGATTTGATAACTCTCTCATCAGGGGTTCTCAACCCCCCCCCCCCAGACAAAAGACCCAGGTTGGAGGAAGACTACCCTTCCTCAGACCAGGCTTCTGTTGCCTCAGACCATTCTGAGGACCAGGATTACGCCTGTTCCCCTTTTGAAGACTCTGATGCTGAGGAGTCTATTCCCTCGGTCTCCCCCCCTGAGTACTACTCTTTTGGGGAAACCCTGCATACATTGAGAGAGCACTTCCACTGGGAAGGCCAAGATTACTCAGATTCCAAGAAAAGGCTCAGGGAATTTCTACTGCTCCCCCAGCATAGGCCCCTGGCTATCCCTCCTGTTTTAGATATTTTGGATGATGTGTACGCAGAAGCCAGTCTTAACCTCCAGCCCCTGTTAAACCAGACAGGTATTACCGGGTTCCTGATTCTCACCAGTTCCTTTATAAAAGCCATACTGCTGACCCAGAAACAATTTCACAGGGTCCCAAGGGGATTAAGGCCTATACTGCTAAAAAACCCTTTACCTTCAGATTCCAGAGCATTAGAAAGGTGGGGGGAAAAAGGTGTATACTTCAGCCACTTTAACCATGAGGGCATTAAACTGTCAATTTCATATGTTAAAGTACCAACAGTTCTTGTTATCTCAGCTGAAAAGCAAAATGACACAAAGAGAACAACCAGATTTGAAAGAGTTGCAGGATTTGTTGCATGGAGCAGAGCAAGTGGGGAAACATACCTTGCAGTGTGGTTTTGATGCTTTAGAGGCCTCATGTAGAGCTGCTGTCACGGGTTCTGTCATACGTAGACATGCTTGGCTCAAAGAGCAAACCTTACCAGATCATGTCAAAGCAAGGTTATTAGATGCACCACTTCAAAAAGATGTATTCTTCGGTGTTAAAGCTGAGGAGGTACTAAAGAAAATGGAGGAAAAAGCAAAATCTATGCAAACAGTTAAAGATTTCTTGTAGGTGCAACCTCCATGCTTCAGCAGAAACTGGCCTTCAAAAAATTGGTCCTTTCCAGCCACGGACAGACCCCAAAGGGGCAGATACAGATGCCCAAGGGGTAGAGGACAACCTCAAGGATCTTACAGAGCTAGACAGTGGCAAGCACCAACCCCAAGAGGTGGAGAAGATAGACCACAGTCATTTAGAAAACAGACACAATGACTTCCCCCTATGCCTGCCAAACAAAGCTATAATGGCAGCACCTTTGGGCGGAAAACTGGCCTTATTTTCAAAAAATGGCACATTGTTACAAAAGACAAATGGATTCTGGATATTATAGACAGAGGCTACAGGTTCCACTTTCACACCCTTCCAAAAATGCGAGGCATGCCAAACCTGCCACAAAATCAAAGGGCAGAGGCACAAAGACAAATTTCCGCTCTCATGGATATGAAAGCAATTCAAGAGGTGCCTGCAAAAGAACAAGGTCAAGGCTTTTATTCAAGACTATTTCTGGTACCAAGGAAGGACAAAAATTGGAGACCCATCTTAGACCTATCTATTCTAAACACATGTCTAGAGGTACCAAAATTCAAGATGCTCACATTACAGCAGCTTCTTCCCATGCTGGGCAAGGAGTCTTGGCTGGTAACGTTGGACCTCAAGGAGGCATACCTGCATGTCCCTATCAGACAAGATTGCAGAGGATACCTCAGATTTCTTGCAGGTTCAACCCATTACCAATTCTCTGCATTGCCCTTTGGCTTATCTACTGTGCCCAGAGTGTTTACGAAATGCCTGGCATCAGTAATTGCCTTCTGCAGACAACAAGGAATACAAATCTACCCATATCTGGACGACTGCCTGATCCAAGCGGACAGCAAGGGCATTCTATTGCAGCATCTGGCGTTTGTAATAAAACTATTAAACTACCAGGGTTACACAGTGAACAAAAAGAAATCAAAACTAATACCTTCTCAACAGATAATTTTCCTGGGTGCCAGCTTAAATACAACAACCCAGATGGCCTACCTCATGCCAGACAAGCAAGGGCAACTGTCTCAATACTTCAACAAAATGGCAACTTTAACCTGACTAACTGCAAGGAAAGTCCTGCAGGCTCTGGGGTTCATGGCATCTTGCATCCTACTAATACCATGTGCAAAGCTGCATATGAGGAAACTACAATGGTACCTAAAAAACTTATGGTCTCAACACAGCCACAGCTTGGAAACAATTATACCACTCATTCTATGCCTTCAAAAGGAATTTTTGTGGTGGGCTCAAGCATGCCAAAGAAACACAGGTGTCCCTTTCTGTTTACCTCAAGCAACTCAAATCATCACAACAGACGCCTCAGACTACGCCTGGGGAGCACACATGGCAGATCAGTGCATTCAGGGAAAATGGTCCCAAAAAGAGAAGCACCTACACATCAACCAAAAGGAGATGCTAGCCATGCAAAATGCTCTTATGACCTTCAAAGACCTACTGCATCCAGGCCAGCTGTTAATAAGGACAGACAACACCACAATCATGTGGTACATAAACAAACAGGGGGGGACTCATTCATACCCCCTGTACAGGCAAGCTATGACCCTGTGGAACACAGCACTGGAATTACAAATTCAACTTCAGGCACAATTCCTGCCAGGGGAAGGAAAACACAATGGCAGACAACTTAAGCAGAAATATGACAGACCCACACGAATGGAAGTTGCATCCTCAAGTCTTCTCAAAGATAACTCAGGCATGGGGACAGCCAGACCTAGATCTATTTGCTACCCACAAAAATTACCAGTTGGAGAAATTCTGTTCAAGGACCTATCATCCACAGGCCTGGAAAATGGACGCACTCTCTTTCAATTGGACAACATTGACAGTCTATGCCTTCCCGCCTCTACCTCTACTGACCAAAGTTCTACTAAAAACCAGAGCAGAGAGGCCACAAATGATTCTCATTGCTCCATACTGGCCACGACAGCACTGGTATCCTCTCCTAAAGAGCCTGTCACACTCACCACCATGGATCCTACCTCTAGTTCCTCTTCTGTTGTCCCTACAAAACCCTTCACAGCCAGCTCAAAACCTTAAATCTAGCTGCATGGAGAATACCTTAATTTCCCATCAGACTCTCCTCTCCAAGGAGGTGCAGGATGTCATCTTGGAGGCCAGGAGATCCTCTACTAGAAAAACCTACTTCGCCAAATGGAAACGATTTTGTTCCTGGAATCAAGAAAAGGGCCAGAATCCTTGGGTAGTAAATATTCCTCAAATTTTACAGTACCTAGCTGAGATGTTAAACAGTGGCCTTTCCTTCTCCTCCATCAAGATCCACGCTTCAGCCATTTCAGCACAATACAATACAGATCCTCCTTTATTCTCCCATCCTCTATTAAGGCAGTTCCTCAGAGGGGCAAAAAATATAAAACCCCCACGGAAACCACCAGCCCCAGCTTGGGACCTCAACTTCGTATTGGAAAAGCTGACCCTGCCTCCTTTTGAGCCGGCTTCTTCAACAGAGCTACAATACTTGTCGTGGAAAACAGCCTTCATTCTGGCTATTACCTCAGCACGCAGGGTTTTGGAGCTACAGGCCCTCATGGCTGTGCAACCATTCATCATTTTCCATCAGGACAAGGTTTACTTACGAGCCAACCCTACCTTCATGCCAAAGGTAGTATCCAGTGTAGCTCTGAATCAGACTATTCATTTACGTACCCTTTATCCAAATCCACAGAACAAAGGAGAGAGGCTACTACATTCCTTGGACATTCACAGGCAACTTCGTTATTACTTGGACAGAACAAAGTCATTCAGGAAATCTGAGCAGCTCTTTGTGTCCTATGCTACAGGTGCTCAAGGAAAGGCTATTTCCAAACAGACTATTTCAAAATGGATAGCCCACTGCATACGCTTTTGTTATTCATTTCATGGAAAATCAGTCCCTGTATACATCAGATCCCACTCCACCAGGGCTACAGCTACCTCTGCAGCTTTCCTCAGGGGGGTCCCTACCAAGGACATTTTGGAAGCAGCTACTTGGAGTTCAGTGCACACTTTCTCCAAGCACTACCACCTTCCACTATACTCAAAATCTAGAGCGGGCTTTGCCACAGCAGTCCTGCAGGGCATTCTAGCCCCTCCTAATTCCGCTTAGTACCTGCCACCCTTACTTAGCTTTGGGATTCTACCCAAGTGTGATGACTGCAGCTGTATGCACGATGAACATAGTACAGTTTTGTACCTACCATAAATGTAGATGTTCGAGTGCTCATACAGCTGCAGTCCAAGTTACCCTCCCTCCATCCCCTCTTAGGACAGGGCTTATGTCAAACACCTTTAACACACAACCTATTTGGGGTATTCCTTTATGGTGTATCTGCTTGCAACTACTGTTTTGATTTATCTACTGTGTATGTTTGCATAATATCATGTTTTGCCTTCCTTTCTGGGGGCACCTGACATCTGGGGCAAGAAAAACTGAAGAAAATGGCGTCGGCTGCCTCTTTTATACCCCTGCCGCACTGACGTCAGCGAAGAAGCGACGACAACCGACGCCGGACCTAGACTTTGGAATTCTGCTGACCGAGGACCCACCTGATGGCAGGATAACCCAAGTGTGATGACTGCAGCTGTATGAGCACTCGAACATCTACATTTATGGTAGGTACAAAACTGTACTTTTTTGCCCCTCAAAGGGCTAAACAATGGCATTCTTCTTCTGCTAAATCAAGGAGTTCTAAGCCAGCTTCCCAAAGTAAGCATTCTCAATGACTTCGGCCCTCTTGTGCCTACCTCTGCGGATCCTGGGTTTCCTTTGGGGGGAAGGTTAGCCAGGTTCACAGAGGTATGGACTACCATCACAGACGACAAATGGGTGCTCAATATAGTACACCAAGGTTACAAGTTTTACTTTCACACCTTCCCTGTTTTACAAGGGTACCCAGACCTACCCAAAACTCTCAAGACAGAGGTAGAAACTCAGATTTATTCTCTATGGACTATGGGGGCCATAGAGCCAGTTCCTGCAAATCAGGCAGGCCTAGGTTTTTATTCAAGGCTTTTTCTGGTACCCAAGAAAGGGGGGCACTTAGCGCCCTATTCTGGATCTGTCCATTCCAAACACTTTTCTGGTGATTCCCAAATTCAAGATGCTCACCCTCCAACAATTACTACCAATGCTGGGCAAGGATTCATGGCTGGTAACTTTGGATCTCAAGGAGGCTTACCTGCACATCCCAATAAGGGAAAGTTGCAGGCACTTCCTTCGCTTCAGAGCTGGGGAGCAACACTCAATTCTCTGCATTGCCCTTTGGCTTATTTACTGCTCCCAGAGTTTTTACAAAGTGCCTGGCTCCAGACATTTCTTTTTGCAGGCAGAGAAACATTCAGATTTATCCTTACCTGGATGACTGTCTCATTCAAGAAAACTCCCCAGAACAATTAGAAAAGGATTTGGATTTCGTGAAGAACACTCTCACCTCTTTGGGTTACACTCTCAACGAAAAGAAGTCAAAGTTTGTCCCTTCTAGGGAGATTGTTTGTTTTCCTGGGAGCGAGTCTGAATACAGCCACTCAGATGGTATTCCTCCCTCAACTGAAGCAAGATCATCTTTCTGCTTACTTCATGAACTTGGCAAGCATGACCCAGCTCTCTGCAAGGCAATTCCTGCAAGCACTGGGGTTCATGGCTTCATGTATTTTGATGATCCCATATGCAAGGCTGCATATGAGAAAACTTCATTGGTACCTCAAGAACCTTTGGTGTCAACACACACAGGACTTAGATTTGATTCTTACCCTGATTCCCTGTCTACAAATGGAGTTCCTCTGGTGGACGACAGCCTGTTCTCAGAACAAGGGTTTGCCTTTCTGCCCACTGCCTGCCAACCAGACTCTCACCACAGATGCCTGAGTTATTGTATGGGGGGCTCATCTGGAGGGCAGGGGCATACAGGGGACTTGGAGCACCCAGCAGATTCATCTGCACATAAACTTAAAAGAATTGATGGCAGTGCAGCAGGCCTTGCTGGCTTTCAAGGACCCACTCTCTACCCTGGGACTCTGCTAATCAGGACAGATAATACTACAGTCATGTGGTACATCAACAAGCAAGGGGAGACTCACTCTTACCCCTTGTGCAGACAAAGCATGAGACTTTGGTCCATAGCAGCATCCATGGGCTTACATCTAATAGCCCACTATATTCCAGGGAGGCTAAACTCCTTGGCGGACATGGTCTGGATCCTCACGAGTGGCAACTTAACAGGAACATTTTCCATTGCATCACTCGTCATTGGGGCACCCACAAGTGGATCTTTTCTCCTCTCACACCAATCATCTCCTTCCAACCTTCTGCACCAGGGAGTTTCACAACAAAGCTTGGAGGGTGGATGTGTTGTCCTTCCCATGGACACATCTCTGTTTATGCATTTCCCTCCTCTGACTCTTCTTCCCAGAATGCTGCTAAAGATATTGGATGAAAAATCAAAGGCTATTCTGATAGCTCCAGATTGGCCCAGGCAGCATTGGTATCCCTCCTTTGCAGTCTTTCCCAGGCTCAGCCTTGGCATCTTCCCCTGGTACCATATCTGTTGGTTCAGGGATGGAGAAAGTTCCTTCATCCTCCTCTTCAAACTCTGCATTTAACTGCCTGGCTAATACCTTAAATCTTACCCAACAGGTGGTTGAAGTTCTTCCTGTGGCCAGGAGGCCTAGCACAAGAAAATCCTATGCAGATAAATGGAAGAGATTTTGTTCTTGGATATTAGCTAACGGAGAAGACTTTTCTCATCCTTCTCTTTCACTCATTCTTGACTACCTAGCAGGATTGTTTAATGGTGGACTTTCTTTTTCTTCAATCAAAATTCACACTTCAGCAATTTCGGCTCATTGTTCTTTTGAGCAACCCATTTTCTCTCACCCCTTGATGAAACAATTCCTGAGGGGAGCTAGTAATCTTAGACCTCCCAGAAGAGCTCCTACTCCTGTTTGGGATCTTAATTTTATCCTGGAAAAACTTACTCTACCTCCCTTTGAGCCACCTGCCTCTGCAGATTTGAAGCTTCTCTCCTGGAAGACTGCTTTCCTTTTAGCTATTACTTCAGCTAGAAGAGTATCTGAGCGGCAGGCCTTAATGGCAGTAGAACCTTTCATTATTTTTCACCGAGATCGGATTTCTCTGAGAACCAATCCCTCCTTTATGCCTAAGGTAGTTTCCAGTTTAACCCTTAACCAGTCTGTTCACCTGCCTACATTTTTCAACAATCCCCAAAATAAAGGGGAAAGCATTCTGCACTCTCTTGATATGCATAGACAGCTGAGATTTTACTTAGACAGGACTAAATCCTTTCGAAAATCTGAACAGTTGTTGGTTAGTTTTGTTCCTGGGGCTCAGGGTAAAGCTATTTCACAACAGTCCATCTCCAAATGGATTGCTCATTGTATTCCCTTTTGTTACCTGCAGCACGGAAAGGTTCCCCCTCGGGGTATTAGGACCCATTCTACTGGAGCAGCCTCTACCTCTGCAGCCTTTCTGAGAGGTGTGCCTACTAAGGACATTCTAGAAGCAGCAACTTGGTCTTCTGTCCATGCTTTCACAAAGCATTACAATCTACCTTTGTTTTCTAAATCCAGGGCTGGTTTTGCCTCTGCAGTTTTGCAGGGCCTCCTTACCAACCCTTAATCTGTGATCCTTCCTCCCCCCTTTGTCTTCTTACTGGGCTTTGGGAATCAACCCATATGTGAGGACTGCAACTGTTTAACACGAAGAACATAGTACAGTTGTGTACACTTACCATAAATGTAGATGTTCGTGTATTCACTGTTGCAGTCCTGGATGTTCATCGTGCCATACTGCTGCAGTCATTACACTTGGGTTATCCTGCCATCAGGCGGGTCCTCGGTCGGCCGAATTCCAAAGTCTTGGTCCGGTGTCGGTTGTCGTCGCTTCTTGCCTGACGTCAGAGCGGCAGGGGTATAAAAGAGGCAGCCGACGCCATTTTCTTCAGTCTTTCTTGCTGCGCGGTGCCCAAAGCAGAAGCAGTTCGCAAGTGCCGGTCGGCCAGCTCCTGAGATTTCCGAAAAGGATTTCAGCCGAAGTCTTCTCTAAAGCTAAGTGCCCCATTGGGGAAACTTTTCTTGCCCCAGACCGATGTCAGACAAAGTTAATAATTGCATTTCTTGTGGGAAGCAAATACCGCATAAGGATTTTCACTCTTACTGTATACCTTGCCTAGGCCCAGACCACGACGTCTCGGGCTGCCGCTTTTGTGCTAGGTTCAATAAACGCACTATAAAACGTCGGGCGGAGTTCGCCCTTCATTACTTTGGCAAAAAATGTAACTACAGCATGTCGTCGGATTTTCCGACACCAGGCTTAATTAAAAAATGCAAAGATAAAGATAGGCATCCAAGGCCCAAAACGGATACCGAGACCATGCTTAGGCCTGCCGCCAAATCTCCGGCTCTCAGTGAGGCGCCTTCGCAACCCCTGACTACCGCTGAATCTATTTTACCGACGATCTCTCAATCTGAAGTTGCAGGCCCTCCGGAGCCAATTACCTGTCTAGACACCGACGCCACTCTTGGCGGGGAACCAGAAAATTTAGCTAGGCCTTCAGTTTCTGAAGGCGTTTTCAAGCCTACTTCTATTACCATTAAATCTTACTCTAAATCTAAAGCCCCTATGAAAATTAGAAAACAGCGTCCTCAGACCCCCTCTCAGCAACCCATGCCTAAAAAGCAGATGCTCAAGATGGCTGAGGATTGAATTACTCATCAGGGGTTCTCAGCCCCCCTTAGAAAAAAGACCCAGGTTGGAGGAAGACTACCCTTCCTCAGATCAAGCTTCCATTACCTCAGGTTGTTCTGAGGACCAGGATTACTCCTATTCTCCCTATGAAGACTCTGATGCAGAGGAATCAATTCCCTCGGTTTCCCCCCCAGAGGACTATTCTTTCGGGGAAACCTTGCATACCTTGAGGGAACACTTCCACTGGGAAGGACAGGATTACTCAGATTCTAAGAAAAGGCTCCGGGAGTTTCTCCTTCTTCTTCAGCATAGGCCCCTTGCTATTCCTCCGGTTTTAGATATTTTGGATGATGGTTTTGCAGAAGCCAGTCTGAATCCAGACTCTTTGCCTCCTGCCCCAGTTAAACCAGACAGATACTACCGGGTCCCTGATTCCCACCAGTTTTTGTATAAAAGCCCTGCTGCTGACCCAGAAACCATTTCACAGGGTCCTAAGGGGATTAAGGCCTCTACTGCAAAAAATCCTTTACCTTCTGAAAGAGATTCCAGAGCATTAGAAAGATGGGGGAAGAAGGTGTATACTTCTGCCATATTAGCCATGAGGGCATTAAACTGCCAATTTCACATGCTAAAATACCAGCAGTTTTTGATCTCCCAATTGAAACTTAAGATGACACAAACAGATCAACCAGATTTAAAAGAGATGCAGGATTTATTGCATGGAGCAGAACAAGTGGGAAACATACTTTACAGTGTGGTTTTGATTCATTGGAGGCCTCTTCTGGAGCAGCTGTCACCGGCTCTGTGATACGTAGACATGCTTGGCTAAAAGAGCAAACCGTACCAGATGATGTAAAAGCAAAGTCATTGGATGCACCATTGCAAAAGGATGTATAATTTGGTGTCAAAGCAGAGGAGGTTTTAAAGAAAATGGAAGAAAAGGCAAAACTATGCAAACAGTTAAAGATTTCTTGCAGGTACAACCTCCTCGCTTCAGCAGAAACTGGCCATCAAAAAACTGGTCCTTTTCAACCACTGACAGACCCCAAAGGGGTAGGTACAGACGCCCCAGGGGCAGAGGACAACCACAAGGTTCTTACAGACCTAGACAATGGCAAACAACAACTCCAAGAGGTGGAGAAGAAAGGCCTCAACCATTCCGGAAGCAAGCTCAATGACTTCCCCCTATGCCTGCCAAACAAACATTCAATGGCAGCACCTTTGGGCGGAAAACTGGCCTTATTTTCAGACAATTGGCACATTATTACACGGGATAAATGGATTCTGGACATCATAAACAGAGGCTACAGATTCCACTTTCATACCCTTCCAAAAATGAAAGGCATGCCAAACCTGCCACAAAATCAGTGGGCAGAGGCACAAAAACAAATTTCCGCTCTCATGGATATGAAAGCAATTGAAAAGGTACCTACAAAAGAACAAGGTCAAGGTTTTTATTCAAGACTATTTCTGGTACCAAGGAAGGACAAAGACTGGAGACCCATCTTAGACCTATCTATCCTGAACATGTACTTAGAGGTACCAAAATTCAAGATGCTCACATTATAGCAGCTTCTTCCCATGTTGGGCAAGGAGTCTTGGCTGGTAACATTGGACCTCAAGGAGGCATACCTGCATGTCCCTATCAGACAAGATTGCAGAAGATACCTCAGATTTCTTGCAGGTACAACGCATTATCAATTCTCTGCATTGCCCTTTGGCTAGTCTACTGCGCCCAGAGTACTTATGAAATGCCTGGCATCAGTAATTGCATTTTGCAGACAACGAGGAATACAAATCTACCCATATCTGGACGACTGCCTGATCCAAGCGGATAGCAAGGACATTCTCCTACAGCATTTGGCGTTTGTAATAAAAATGTTAAATTGCCTAGGGTACACAGTAAACAAAAATAAATCAAAACTGATACCCTCACAACAGATAATATTCCTGGGTGCCAGCTTAAATACAATGGCCCAGATGGTTTACCTCACGCCAGACAAGCAAAGGCAACTGTCTCAATACTTCAGAAAAATGACTTTAACCCAGCTTACTGCAAGGAAAATCCTGCAGGCTTTCGGGTTCATGGCATCCTGCATTCTACTAATACCATTTGCAAAGCTGCATATGAGGAAACTACAACGGTACCTGAAAAACTTATGGTCTCAACGCAAACACAGCCTGGAAACAATTATACCACTCATTCCATGCCTTCAAAAGGAATTTTTGTGGTGGGCTCAAGCATGCCAAAGAAACACGGGTCTCCCTTTCTGCATACCTCAAGCAAATCAAACCATCACAACAGATGCTTTGGACTATGCCTGGGGAGCACACATGGCAGGTCAGTGCATTCAAGGAAGATGGTCTCAAAAACACATGCACCTTCACATCAACCAAAAGAAGATGCTAGCAGTACAAAATACTCTTACAGCCTTCAAGGACCTATTGCATCCAGGTCAACTATTAATAAGAACAGACAACACCACAGTTATGTGGTACATAAACAAACAGGGAGGCACACATTCCTACCCCCTGTGCAGACAGGCAGTGACCCTGTGGAACACAGCATTGGCCTTACAAGTACAACTACAAGTGCAATTCCTGCCAGGAAAGGAAAACATTCTGGCAGACAAATTAAGCAGAAATATGACAGATCCTCACGAGTGGGAGTTACACCCTCAAGTATTCTCAATGATAGCATGGAAATGGGGACAGCCTGACATAGATCTATTTGCCTCCCACAGCAATTACCAGCTGAAAAAATTCTGCACAAGGACCTATCATCCACAGGCCTGGAAAGTGGACGCTCTATCTTTCAGTTGGACAACATTGACAACCTATGCCTTCCCACCTTTACCTGTACTGACAAAAGTTTTACTAAAAGTCAGAGCAGAGAGGCCACAAATGATTTTCATTGCTCCGGACTGGCCTTGTCAGCACTGGTACCCATTCCTAAAGAGCCTATCTCATTCACCACCTTGGATCCTACCTCAATTCCCACTTCTGTTGTCTCAGCAAAATTACAAGATCCTCCACAGTCAGCTCAGAACACTAAATCTAACTGCATGGAAAATACCTTAACTTATCAATCTACACTCCTCTCAAAGGAGGTCCAGAATGTCATCTTGGAGGCCAGGAGACCCAGTACCAGAAAAGCTTACTCAGGCAAATGGAAGCAATTTTGTGCATGGAACCAAGCAAAAGGCCTAAATCCTTGGATATTAAATATACCTCAGATTCTACAGTACCTAGCTGACATGTTAAACACTGGCCTTTCCTTCTCATCCATCAAAATCCACGCCTCAGCTATTTCAGCACAATACAATACGGATCCTCCCTTAGTCTCACATCCTTTACTAAGACAGTTCCTCAGAGGGGCAAAAAATATAAGGCCCCCACGACATCCACCAGCTCCAGCTTGGGACCTTAACTTCGTACTGGAAAAATTGACATTACCTCCTTTTGAACCCACCTCCTCAGCAGAACTGCAATACTTGTCATGGAAAACAGCTCTGCTTTTGGCTATTACCTCAGCACGCAGGGTTTCGGAGCTACAGGCCCTTATGGCAGTGCAACCTTTCCTCATTTTCCATCAGGACAGAGTCTCTTTACGTACCAACCCTACCTTCATGCCAAAGGTAGTATCCAGTGTGGCTTTGAATCAGGCTATCCATTTACCTACCTTTTATCCAAACCCCCAGAATAAAGGGGAGAGACTACTTCACTCCTTGGACATTCACAGACAACTTCGATACTATTTGGACAGGACAAAGTCATTCAGAAAATCTGAACAACTTTTTGTGTCTTATGCAGCTGGTGTTCAAGGAAAGGCTATTTCCAAACAGACTATTTCAAAATGGATAGCCCACTGCATCCGCTTTTGCTGTTCATTCCGTGGGAAAACAGTGCCAGGATACATCAGATCACACTCCATCGGGGCAACAGCTACCTCAGCAGCATATCTCGGGGGGGTCCCAACCAAGGACATTTTGGAAGCAGCTACTTGGAGTTCAGTGCACACTTTTGCCAAGCACTACCACCTGCCACTATACTCTAAATCTAGAGTGGGCTTTGCCACCGCAGTCCTGCAGGGCATTCTAGCCCCTCCTCATTCAGCCTAATACCAGCCACCCTTCCATAGCTTTGGGATTCACCCAAGTGTAATGACTGCAGCAGTATGGCACGATGAACATAGTACAGTTTTGTACCTACCATAAATGTAGATGTTCAAGTGCACAGTCCAGGTTTCCCTCCCTCCATCCCCTCTCAGGACAGGGCTTATGACAAACACCTCTAGCATACATCCAACTTGGGGTACTCGTATATGGTGTATTTGCTTACAACTACTGATTGGGTTTATCTACTTATGTAAGCTTGCATAACATCATGTATTGCCTGCCTTTTTGGGGGCACCTGACATCTGGGGCAAGAAAAACTGAAGAAAATGGCGTTGGATACCTCTTTTATACCCCTGTCTTTCTGACATCAGGGAAGAAGCAACGACAACCGACGCCGGACCAAGACTTTGGAATTCGGCCGACCGAGGACCCGCCTGACGGCAGGATAACCCAAGTGTAATGACTGCAGCAGTATGTGCACTCGAACATCTACATTTATGGTAGGTACAAAACTGTACTTTTCCCTCCCTCCAGTCCCCCTTTTTTCCTAAGGCACAGACTATGTATTTTTATTTTTTGTATGACATGTGTCCAGGGTGCTACCATTCCTGGATTAGCCTTCTTTTGGGGGCTCCTGACAGTTAAGGCAAGAAAAACTGAGGAAATGGCGTTGGCTGTCTCCCTTTATACCTGACGTACTGAAATCAGTTTTACAACCGGCGGTAGCCAATGTCATATACCAAGGACTCTGGTATTCGGGCCGACTGAGGGCTACTGGGAGCCGGATAACCCATATGTGAGGACTGCAACAGTAAATACACTCGAACATCTACATTTATGGTAAGTGTACACAACTGTACTTTCTTCACTTCTAAGAAATAAAAAGATGATATTTTGAATAGATTTATCACATATACACTTGAAAAAAAAGAAAGAAAAAGTTCCTTTCTGTTTTCACAGACATCAGTGGTGAACTCTGACCTAGATTTTCTTCAGAACAGCTCAAGGCAGGAAGCAACTCAAGCAAGAATCCAGCATGCTGACACAACTGGAACATTCTTTTGTTCTCGAACTTTCTTTAAGTGTTACTTCATAAAGGACCTGTATAAGGAATGTGTTACACAGGAGCAAAGAAAACAACATTACCAGCACTTTAACACTTCTAATTAGCATATTACTTAGATCTGACATTCAGTTAACCCAGTTGTGAGACATGATCATTTGTGCTAGCATGTTTGGCTGAGTTTGGCAAACTTTCTCAGATTCAGCTGATCTGCAGTTGATGTCATCAGAATGTTGATAGTTGCTATGTGTTACTGTTAGAAGCTGAAAGACAGGAAGGAACTGTAGTAAACAGCTATTGGTTGATTTTCAAATATGAAATGAAAATTAGAACTGGAAAAGTTAGGCTAGTCTGCAAGAACCTTTTGAAGACCTTTGTTAAATTTGTCAGTTACAGAAGTCAGCTGTGAGTTGTCAGTTATAATTATGAGTTGTTCACAGATGTACTGTGCAATGGATACCAAAAAAGGACTCTGTCTGCCTTTGCTCTGTTGTAGTAATTTAATTTAGATCAAGGACAGTGTTCTTTAGTCAGTTAGTAAATTATAACTACTCAATTAGATCAGGTAAGTTTTTTTTAATGTTGGATTTCTGTCCTTCAGTATTGATTTAATTCTCATGTTGATTGAGTTCTGTTTGTTTATTGGAAATTACTTTTTTTATATATTTTTTATGATTTTGCTCATCATTAAATATTTTTATTAACTTGCATTGTGGCTGGTCAGTGAGCAGCCACGGTGGTGCAGTGGTTAGCATTGTCACCTCACAGCAAGAGGTTCTCCAGTTCAATCCTCAGCTGGGGTGCTTTCTGTGCGGAGTCTGCATGTCCTCCCTGTGGTCACGTGGGTTTCCTCCGGGTGCTCCGGTTTCCTCCCACACCCCAAAGACATGCTGCAGGTGGATTGGACACTCTAAATTGGCCCTAGGTGTGAGTGCGTGCATGTGTGTGCCTTCCGTGGAAGGTTGGGCGCCGGGCTGGCAACTCGACACTGTAAAACTTCACTGCCAATCATGAGCGGACAGGTTATCCGCTGTGGCGACCCCTAACCGGGAAAAGCCGAAAGAAGAAGACTGTGGCTGGTCAGTCACTGTTTTCTTTAGTGATTGGAGAGTGATTATACTTGCCTTGATAACTTCCCTGGCCACTACGAAAGCCTAGCAGTTTAGGTCATTGCTACTGTTTGTTTTAATACTTAGTTTTCATAATTGGACACCCGTTTAAAAGGGCATGAAGACACTCTGATTGGTGGTAGCAGTATTATTTTGGGGAAGGGACATGGCTGGAAATCTGTTTCAGGCTTTCCCAGAAGTGTTTGGATGTGTGAGATTTAATTTATTTAAGTGTGAGTGTATCAGAGGTCTTAAACTGGGACACATTGCTCTGAAGTGTGTAATAAGGAGTTACATTAGGGGTGAACAGAAGTAAACAATCCAGTCCCAGGCTGTAGTGAGTGTTCCTATTGTGCTCGTAGGGGGAAATTGTGAAATATTACTCCTGTTTAAGTGACAGTCTCAAATTGTGAGGATTGAAGCTCCTTAGTTACTGACCCAGGATAGTGGCAGACATCATTATTGTTGACAGTCCAGCGGGGTATTGTCCGGGTGTCACATAGTTTGTGGCAGCATAGTGGGATATTAACTGGATGTCATACCAGCTATGCACAAACTAAGCAAAGTTAAACAAATAAAATAACATTCTTAACTTATATAGTCTTAAAGTTGCCAATTCTTTTGCTTACAGTTTAGTGACATTCTCTTACAGGAAGTATTTGTTTAACATTTAGAAATACATTACAAGTTTAGTAAAATGAAATATAGTAAGTCTTTCACTGTAAATATAGTAAAACAGTAAATCTAACCATTTGTATTCTCATCATGAGTAATATTTTAGCTTAAAATATAAATACTTACTTAGATATGTTTTGAAGCTTAAAGTCCAGTACAAATGTTTTACTTAAAGGACAAATCTATTGTTTTACAAAATAAAAGTCTTTCTCTCTCAAAAGGCTTCCACTAGGACGATTTACAGAAGTAAATGGAAGAGATTTACCTTCTGGGCCTTTGAGAGGTTTGGACCCTTTTTCTGCCCCTATTACCAGCTGTACTTGAGTTTTTAGCTTCAGCAGTTGGCTGCCATTTCAAGCTTCATGTGGGTGTAAATAATTCTTACTAGATTATGCAAATCCTTTTTCAAAGTTACCTTATTGCTTGGGCCTCCAGTGAAGGATCTTGCTTTTTTTTTGGGATTTAACTATCCTGCCTCAAGGTCTGATCCAAGGCCACTTTGAACCTTTAGCCAAAACAGACCTTAAGTTTTTCTCTTGGAAAAACATTTTTCTAGTTACTGTTACATTGTCTAGATGAGTATCTGAAGTCTAGGCTTTCTCTTCCAAGTCTCCTTGCTTGGTTTTCCACAAAGACAGGGTATCCTTATAGACCAACCCATCCTTTTTGCCTAAGGTAGCTTGAGTCTAATATCAACCAGGTCTTTAACCTCCCAGTTTTCTTTACAAATTTCAAAAATAAGAGAGAGTACATTTTCCATCTTTTGAATGTACATAGACAGCTTCAATTTTATCTTCGTCAGACCAGAGATTTCCAGAAGATTGAACAGTTATTTATATCCTTTTCACCTAACAGTTTGGTCAGGCCAGTTTGTAAATTTACCTTGGCCAACTGATTGCATATCCTTTGTCTATAGTAAAAGAGGATTATCCTTGCCAAAGGCCCCTAGAGCTCATTCTAAATGGCCTATGGCTGTATCTACAGCCTTTTGGTTAAGAACTTCCATAGATAACCAAATGGCAGCTGCACAAATGTTAATTGATCATACCTTTATTCCTCATTACATATTGGATTTTCTTTCTAGAAATGGAGCTGCTTTTGGTTCCGCAGTACTCTGAAACATCTTTCCATGAGGACCACCCAAGGTTCATTTAGTTGGGGACTCTGTCCCATTAGTTGAGAAATAAATGAAAATGACAACATCAGATGATAAAAAGTCACTTACTTAACATAACATTATATAGGTCTATATTAAAAGACGGAAGAGGTGTTTTATCAAACACCTCTTGGTCGACACATAAAGACCGAATGCTCTAAAGTGCAAACGCTCAAAACCGCGATTTTGTTCCCTGGGAAAGAAATTGCTTGGCCATCCCCATATGTTTGTTCCTTTCCTCACTGTAGTGCAATCTCGGAGTTGGTATATTTAGTTGGGGGGGGGCGAAGCCCCCCACGTTGTTCTGTTTGAAAGTGTGTGTGTGTTTGTGCTAGCGATTACTTTCCCAAGGAAAGAAATCACTGTTTTGAACATTTGTGCTTTAGTGCATTTGCTCTTTGTGTCGACCAAGAGGTGTTCGATGAAACACCTCTTCCGTCTTTTAATATAGATCCCATTACATCTGTGTTGTCCATTTTCCTTTGCTCCTGATGAGACCTAAGGGATATTACTTTGGGAAATATTGTTCCTTCTTTAAGATCCAGTTCTATTCTTTTAAGGTAAGTTACCTTAAAGGAAAACTCCATCTTCTCATTCAGTTTAACTCGATTCTTAGGTTGCTTTTCTCCCTATAATGTGATTCCAGTGTTGTCTAGCTACCAGAAACCTGCTTGTACTCTGTAAAAGTTTCATTTTCTTAACCTTGGAATCAACTAAAACAATCAGTAAAAACTAAATGAAAACTCTAGCCAAGCTAGAACTTCCACTGAGTGACCTCGCTTTGGAATCAAAGAAAGGGAAAGTCCACCCTTTCCTTGCCTTGGAGTCAAAGAAAGGGAAAGACCACCCACTTTTTTTCAAAGCTTAACGTCACACATAATTTGCAGTGGAATTTTTCTACTCTTGCATGACATACCACAGAGAAATCTGTAGTTTACCCTGCCAGGTATTGCTGACAATTTTACATGGGTAATTATCCTGCTGATGTCAGGAGCTCAGATTGTTTAAAACTTTTCAGTAGTCTTTATTGCAGAGAGGAAGGGAACTTAAACACAGCTACTTCCATGCCTTTCATAGCAAAACAGAGCCATTAGATTACACGGTAGTTCAAAGGCAGCTGTCACCTCTTTTTGCAAATTTACATAAGCAACATGACAGTATTAAAATGCCAAACTTTAAGCTTTAAATGCGCTTGTTGTTAGTACTACTATACATTTTAAGATTACTTAAATGTGATGTCAAAGATGTCTATGATTTTAGAGAAAATTCAGAAAATATTTTTTCTTGTAATTCTTGCAAAGTATCTACACATGTATCATTTCATGCCTTCCCACCACAATAGGACAAAACTGCCCAAATCAGTTGGAAACCCTGTCAACTAGGTGCACTGATACTGTTTTTATAAGAAGGTCCTTTATGCTCTCTTGTGACATTCTTCCAGAGGAGGATGCATATCTTGGGCACAGATCCTTGGGAAGAGACGTCTTCCACTGACTTTGTCAGTGCTTACACAAGTTGACTGCATAAGCATTTTCTAGACAACAAAGTAAATATAATTGATGGCAGCCATGATATACAGCTGAATTTACTTTAGCTTACATGTGCTGTGTGCCCTTTCATTAAAACTTGGCCTACAGTTTAGCTACTTTTTTGTTGCAGCTGTATAACTCCTTAGTGTACTCTAAAACAAGCTCTGAGACACACACAGTTGTGGACCATTCAAGAAATAAAAGTAACAGTCCTGTCACAGAAGGAACATAAATAATATGACGGTGACTGATACTAATTCCATTACATGTCAATGGGATGGGAATACACCACAACTTCTTCCTTATGTCTAGCATGACTCGTATAAAGCAGACTTGATAAGAATTATGAGAAAATGAAAGCCTTGAAGAAAACCAAGATCACATTGATATGTTAAGCCCCATTGGCAGCTGTTTTCCAGAAAACATATTAAAATTCTATAAGATGCAGTCAGAGTGATTTTGGTTTGTTAAAATAGCTCAGAAAACAGAGTGTGAAAAAAATAAATGTTTTTTTAGTTCTAAGGTGATGTTTTCTTTTATGGTATTGTTCATTGTCTACTAAAGATAGCAAACTTGATCTGAGGTATCTTAGGCTGGCAGGGCATTATGGGTAAAGGGAGAAGCTTGAGAGTTGGATCCGAGGATCTGAAAGAAGCGGCCAAGTTGGATCCGAAACCCCTCAGTTGAGGGAGAATGAAAATGGACAGTACAGGTGTACTGTTATGGTGAGTAGTTAATTTTTTTTATCTACATCTATTTCTGAGTTTTTCCACTTAGACTTTGGGTCACTGTGAGAGAATACCTTATGATTTTGAGTTTCATGGCCTCTGTGATCCTCATGATACCCCTGGCAAGACCCCACATAAGAATGATACAGTGGTATCTGAAGTATCTTTGGTCCCAGCACTAATATCCTGTCTTTTTAAATCCCAGTGCTGGGTTTTGTCAGAAGAGAAATCACATGGTGGAGACAACAAATATCCTTAAATCTGGATCCTCCCTACTCCCTCCCTGTTCCAAAGTAGTTGGTCACCACAAGACACTGTGGACTTTGCTTGTAGAGCAGTTGCATGGGGAGTAAAAGTGCAAGGTGTGTGGGGCACCAAGGATAGATGCAAGCATGCGACTGTAGTTCCGTGAGTGTCCTGATCAAGGCATTCAATTCTCCAAAACATCTTTGGTCCCTAGGACCTCTTCAAGTTGTTACAGACAATGTCACAGTCATGTGGTACATTTTACAGACTGCCATGTTAGTTTGGGATATAGCTTCACAGCACATTCCCACTCTGTAGGCATCCTACATTCCATCAGAGCAAAACTGTGTCACAGACAAGTTGAGCAGGACAAGGACAGACCATTTTAAATGAAAACTAGATTAGGGGATCTTCCAGGATTTCTTCCATCTTTGAGGGGCTTCTAAGATTTGCTCCATCTTTGGGGTGTTCCTCGAGTAAACCTTTTTGCCTCCTGTGAACAATCACCTGACTAAAGTCTACTCAACAATTCCATGCAAATAGGCCTGGAAGACAGATGCCTTTTCTTTTCCTTAGGAATACTCCTGTATACTTTTCCACCCTTTCCACTGATATCCACTCTAAAGATTCAGAATGAATCCCCCAAGATCATTGTGATGACTCCCTTTCTGCTCAGCCAACTGTGATTCTTCCTTCTTTTGGAAATGGCCATGGGTAGTTTCTGCAAGCTTCCTCACAGACTGGATTTACTCACACAACAACAGGGATGTTTGATGCACCCCAACCAACTTCAGTTGACTGCCTGGTAATAGGGTCTTAATTCCCTTTAGGCACCTGTTTACTGAGGATGTGCATCAAGTACTAATGGAGACAAGAAAGCCTGCTACTAGAAAATCATATATTAGTGAATGGAAAAGGTTTTATGGTTGGTACCATCACCCATTTATGGCTAGTTGTTCTCTGGTTTTACAATATTTTGTAAGCTACTGTCCTATGATCTTTCTTACTCCTCCATCAAGGTTCATTTATTGTCCATTTCAGCATTTCTGCCCCTGGATCCACCTCTTTTAATGCATTCTCCTGCAAAATGATTTTGAAAGTGGTTTTGTATTAGAGGCCTCCAAGAAAACCAGTGGCCCTCCTTGGGATCTTAATTTTGTGACGTAGAAGGTAACACTTGCTCCATTTGAACCAGCTAACCAATCTTACTTGAGCTTCTTAACATGGAAAACAGTTTTACTAGTTGCTCTGACCGCTACAAGAAGAGTATCTGAGTTACAAGCTTTTATTGTGAGTCAATATCTCTGTTCATAGGTGTGTACTAGGCTAATGGCCCTGGAGCCTTTACTAGCCTGTAGGACCAGACCTCCCAACCGTTCCGAATTACTCGGTTTTTACCGAGTTTTGGGGTCCAAATGAAGAGGTGCCACGATTCCCGAGTGGCACCCCTTCATTTCCGATTTTTCTTTGCTTTTTTTTTAAATTTTCGCGCTGTCGGAGCTGACGTCATCACGTGCGCAATGACGTCAGCGCCGTCAGGCTACCAGCCAGTCGGAATTGAGCTCATGGAGCTCACATCATCATTTCCGGCTGGCTGAATTAAGTTGCGAAATGGCGGGAATGGAAGGAAGCTGATACAGCAGTTCGCTGAGCTGGGAAGGATTAATGGCAGCAAGTTAACAGTTTGCCGAGCCGGGAGTCGGGACAGGATTAATGACAGCAACAACATGGGGAACAGAAGAGAAGAGTTTGTGCAGGAAGCTGAAACGAAGAGCACAGAGGGAATGGAAGCTGATAGTGATACAATACAGCAGTTCGCCGAGCCGGGATTAATGGCAGCAACATGGGGAACAGAAGAGCTTGTGCAGGAAGCTGAAACAGCAGATGTTATGTGATCCTATCTCGCCTACATTCTGACTGATGGGTTCGGAGCCGATCCCTCGGCTCCGACTCGGCACGCTTATGCCAAAGAGCGAAGTCTCTTATTGGCTGAGCTTACTATATCCCAGGATGCACCACTACCAGTCCCCCAGATCTCGTTTGCCGCTAACCTGCGAAGACGTGGTCTCGAGCTGGCTGAGCTGAGTAGTTATTTTTGACTAACTTTTTCTGTCAGTTTTTGCTATTTTCTCTCAAAAAGCTGTTTTAACAGCTATTCTTACATTGTTGTGTGATTGGATTGGATTTGTTGTGAATTTTTGTTGTGTGATTGGGTTGAGTTTGGCAGGCCCCCTTCATCTAGGGCCTTCCCGGTTAATCAAACCTCCTATATCTACATATAGTAAAAAGGCTTTAAGTTTTTGGTAGCTGTTTGTTCTTACAGGGTCTTCGAAGTCCCTTGTCATTTGCAGTGATAACTGTAAGCCTATACTTAGGGTGTCACCAGTAATTGTATTTGTTCCAGTCAGATTACTGAAATTCTCCCTATAATGTCTCAGAATCCTAGGCTTTCGGGCTTTAAAAAATGTGTAAAATGTAGTTTCAAAATGTCCATCACGGAGGGTCCTCCAGGAGAGGAAAAAGCCTTATTAATTTATTTAAGATTAATTAAGCCTTCATTTGAAGAAGCCTTGGCATCCTCTCTGGCTTCGGAGCCGATGGCTGGGGCATCGAGGCGGGTCACCTTCGCCGGCTCCACTGCTCTCGGAGCCGACAAGGGTCGCCCGCCAGACACTTCCTCCTCGGCCAAGTCCACCTCGCACCGATGGAATCTGGTGTGTATTCCTCGGCGCCGATACTCATCGAGTCCTCGAGCCGGTCCCCTAGCCCTTTGGGGCCGTTGGAGAGGCTCTCGACCCGCTCTGTTTCCTCTCGGTCTTGAGGATGTCAGATTCTGATATAGACAGGGTGCTCCAAAGACTGTTCCAGTCCCCAGTCTTCCAAAATTTGTTTCGGTTCCTACCCAGTTGGCTTCGGAGCCGATGACCTTGGCCCACCCTATTGCCATTCCTCCTCCGACTGCTTCGGCTCCGCCGGAGCAGGTGCTGTTGGAGCCGGTGGAGATCTCAGGGTCGGCTCCGACCCTTACTCCAACCCGGCCTTCGGGTCCGAGTTTGGTACGCGGATGTCTTCAGCTGGACCCGGGGTGATGTTTCGGGACCTATGCTGGGTTCCGAGCCTCCCCTCGGTGCTTCGGCTGCGGGACTTCCGTCGGCTATCACGGCTCGGGACCGGACACTCCCAGGATTCTGGGGTCCGGCTTTCAGAGCCATGAGGAGTGCCTTGGCCAAGTCCTCTTCGCCATCTCTCCGGCTTTACCGCACCTTCCCTGGGCGTGGAGACTGGGTCTTTGGCAGTTCCCCTGTCCGTAGTCAGCGTAGCCCGGGCCTGAGGTTACCCCCAGTGGGGTTCCCTCCTCCTGAGGGTTCTTCGAGTTGTCTTCGGAGGAACCCCAAGGAAGAGATCGTGCAAGAGGAAGCACGTGGACTCCCCGAGTCTATTACATCAGACACTGATCTGGATGATGCAGAGGGGTCCCAGTCGCCCTCGGATGATGTCTCATTTGCAGACATCTTAGAGATCCTCAAACAACGAGGCGGCTGGATATCCAAACCCCTCTGCTGACGAGTCAGTGCTCCTCAAGGCCTTTGGGGCTCAGCCTCCGCCTCCTGGGTGTCTCCGCCCGACGAGCTTCTGGATTTAGTTTGTCGAAGGCGTGGGAACATCCAGATACCGTGGAACCAGTCCTTCTCGTCCAAATAAATTTTTGTCTGCTCCCCTGAGAAGGAGTTCCTCACTAAAGGCGTGGCTGTAGATGCCATGGTGGTGGCATCTGCTACACAACAAGACGTGGCAGAGGCTTCAACGTCCGTCCATCCTCCTAATAAGGAGTCTAGGAGTATGGACAGGCACGGAAGCGCACCCTGACTTCAGCGGCCTTTACTTTAAGGTCTCTGAATTATTTAGCACATTTTACCAGGCTTCAGAGGGATCTGGTCAAGGAGTTGTCAGATTCCCTCTCGGTAACCTACCTGAGCAGCTAGCCCAGTCGGTTAGCTCTCAGTTGGCTATCCTTACGTCAATTTCTAACTCGTCCATGAGGCTCATTTCCTATGCGGCCGAAGGGCGGGTAGAGCGGCAGGCACAGGCGTGGCTCTACGTAGACAAGCCTGGCTCCGCTTGTGTCAGTTTGCGGAGGCCTTCAAGTCTTCCTTCGCCGACGCTCCCTTTGATGGGTCCTCATTGTTTGGACCCAAGGTTAAAGACACCCTTACCCGCTGTGAGCAAGAGGGAAAAACTTTATCTGCCGTAGGTGCCCGTTATTCCACTCCCTTTCGGCCTTACCCCAAGGCTAAAGGAGGGGGGAAAATGTGGTTCTGCAAATCTCGCAAGTTTTTCTCCCAACAGCAGGAAGATTCCCCTTCCAGAGGCAGAGGACGGGGAAATTTTTCAGGGAGATGCCGTCCCAGAGGCGGCAGAGGGCCCCGCAATTCTGGAGACCGCGAGTCCTTTCATGGCTCTTCAGCCTCCCACACGTCATGAGGGATTGCCCGGCTGTGCTGCTCCGGAGCCAGTCGGGTGTCGTTTTGCCAAGCACCTAAAAGCCTGGGAGGCAATCACTCAGGACAGATGGGTGCTTCGGATCATTGCCGGAGGTTACACCATCCCATTCACATACTCGCCCCCACCGTCCAAAAGAATCCCGGACCCACCACCCAGTCAAAGGGAAATGGCAGCCGCAGAAGCTTTAAAGCTGCTGGATGATGGAGTGATGGAACCGGTCCCCACAGACCAGATCGGATCAGGAAATTACTCCAGGTTCTTTTAGTGCCAAAAGACAGGGGACCTGAGACCAATATTGGATCTCAGCAGACTCAACCAATCCGTCACGAAATCCAAATTCCGAATGGTCACGTTACAATCCATTCTCCCATTGTTGGAGAAGGATGTTTGGATGTGCTCCATAGACCTCAAGGACGCCTATTATCACATACCGATACATCAGGCGCCAGGAGGTATCTGCGCTTCAGCCTGGGAGACAGTCATTACCAATTTTGCTCTGCCCTTTGGTCTCACCACAGCCCCCAGGGTGTTCACCAAGTGTTTGGCAGTAGTGACGGCTCACCTGAGAAGTCTTGGATTCCAAGTGTTTCCCTATCTGGACGACTGGCTCCTGACTGCCACCACCAGGCATCTACTAATGGACAACCTCAAAGCCACCATCTCCCTGGGTATTACCCTGGGGATTACATTCAATTGGTCAAAGTCTGTCTTGCTGCCCTCTCAACGCATAAGGTTCATAGGAGCAGAGATAGACTCAAGATTGATGTGTCTTTCTTCCTGCCGAAAGGATCCAAACTTTACAGGGCCAAGTTCAAGCTCTGATCTCGAGATCCAAAGCCCCAGCCAGGATGGTTCTACAAGTTTTAGGCTCAATGTCTGCCACGGTCCTTTTAGTTCCTCTGGCGAGATTACACATGAGGATTCTTCAGTGGCTATTGTCAACTCAATGGTCCTTTCAAGATCTTCCTCTCAATCATCACATCATGATCACGGAAATATGCAAAAGGGACCTTCGCTGGTGGCTTCAGACATCCAACTTGGATCAAGGAAAACCCTTTGTTCTTCCCTCTCCAGTGGTTACCCTGATGACAGATGCCTCCCAGATAGGGTGGGGGGGGCATTGTCTGGGCAGGCTAGTTCAGGGCTCCTGGCTTCCAGACGAAGCTCTCCTCCACATCAACGTGTTGGAGATGAGGGCTGTACTTCTATCACTACAGGCCTTACACAAATTTCTTCCTCAGGGCATCATCGCCATCCACACAGACAACATGTCGGTGGTCTGGTATCTGAACAAACAAGGAGGGACCAGATCGTACCCCCTTTGCAGAGAGGCCATGAGGGTGTGGGAATGGGCTGTAGCTACCAACCGCTTCTTGGTAGCGACCCACATCCCGGAAGGTCAAATATATTGGCAGACAAATTGAGCAGGACAATTCTCTCACCTCACGAATGGTCTCTAAACCACACAGTAGCAGCTCAGGTTTTCAGGAGATGGGGGACGCCGTGCTGCGACCTATTTGCAACTCCACTGAACACCAAGTGCCAAAGGTTCTTCTCCTTGATCCCACATCACGGAGTACCAGCTATGGATGCTCTAGCACAACCTTGGCCAACAGGGCTTCTTTATGCCTTTCCTCCAATTCCACTTCTCCCAAAGTTATTCAAAAAGCTTCTCAATTGGGGTCCTCAATGATACTGATTGCCCCATTCTGGCCTCGTCAGGTATGGTTTCCTTACCTGAAGAAGCATGCGGTGGACGATCCGTGGACTTTGGACCTAATTCCGGACTTGCTAATCCATCAGTTGGGACATCGGCATCAGTCCCTTCAATCTTTGAAATTGACAGCTTGGCTCCTCCACTTCCGACTTTAGTTAGAAAGCACACACTAGACCCGGAAGTTGTTCACATTTTATCTTCGGCCCACAAACCCACCACTAACAAATTGTACCTCAGTAAGTGGAAGAGGTTTGCTATCTGGGCTCAACTCAAGGGCTTAGACCCTATCTCTGCTCCTGTCCCAGAGGTTTTGAAATTCTTAACATCCCTGTTTAATCAAGGATCTTCTGTCTCAACTATTAAAGTCCAACTAGCGGCTATCTCTAAATTCCACGAATCCATGGATCCTCCTTTGATGAGCAACAGACTATGTAAAACTTTCATTAAAGGTGCGAGCTTATTAAGACCCCCAATTTTTCATCCTGCACCTCCGTGGGATCTTGATTTGGTGCTTCGCGCATTAACATCTTCCCCTTTCGAACCGGCTGCTACATGTGAGTTAAAATATCTGTCATGGAAAACTGCCTTCTTAGTTGCTATTACTTCTGCAAGAAGAGTTTCAGAGCTTCAAGCCCTGTCTATTAAGCCACCGTACTTGATTTTCCACAAGGATAGAGTATCACTTAGGCCTAATCCATCCTTTGTTCCAAAGGTCTGTTCTAGTTTCTGTCTCCAACAATCTCTAGAGCTACCAGTTTTCTTCCCAAAATTCTCCAATGAAGCAGAATACACTCTCCATAAATTGGATGTTCACAGGCAATTACGCTTCTATTTAGACAGGACTCAGCAACTTCGTAAGTCAGACCAGTTGTTTGTGTCCTTCTCAGATAATAAATTGGGCCAAACCATCACAAAAGCTACTATCTCCAAATGGATCAGAGATTGCATAACTCAGGCTTATTCTTCTTGAATAAGCAACTTACAACATCCATCAAAGCTCATTCTACCAGGGCTATGGCTACTTCTATAGCTTTTCATTCCAAGCTCGCTATATCGAAATTTGTGCTGCGGCTACTTGGTCCAATCCGCACACTTTCATTTCTCACTACAAATTGGATGTGGCATCTAGAGGACGAGCTTCATTTGGTTCCACGGTACTCAGGAGTGTTTTCCAGTGAGCCACCCAGGATTCAGGTGCTAGGGACGCTGTCCCATCAGTCAGAATGTAGGCGAGATAGGATCACATAACATCTTTTAGTTATGTACTCACCATAACTTCAGATGTTTGGGATCCATCTCGCCTACATTCCTAATACCCACCCTCCTTCCCCCTGCCTTGGAGATCAGAAGAGATTGAACGGTTTTGAGTTCTACTGTTTTATCTTGTTCCATCTGACGATGTTATATAAGCAGGGTATGCATGTGTGCATGTATGCGGACAAACTAGATCTGGGGGACTGGTAGTGGTGCATCCTGGGATATAGTAAGCTCAGCCAATAAGAGACTTCGCTCTTTGGCATAAGCGTGCCGAGTCGGAGCCGAGGGATCGGCTCCGAACCCATCAGTCAGAATGTAGGCGAGATGGATCCCAAACATCTGAAGTTATGGTGAGTACATAACTAAAAGTTCGCAGGGATTAATGGCAGCAACAACAGAACTACTCAGGTAAGGAACCAGAGTGTGTGTGTGCGTGTGTGGAAACAGATCTGTCCTATTATTCATCATTAATTCAGATCCGGGATTTGGGAGAAATATTTGCCAGAAAAGTCATTAAATGATTCTGTAAATATCTGAGTCACAAAGGTAAGAGTAAACTGAGCAGGGCACTTTAGAGAGCCTTTAAAACAGCTTCCGTACACTAGATTTTGTATATTTCTAGTGTTTTCTTCCCTGTACCTTACCAGGTTAAATTACATGGAAACACTGATCTGTTTGCTTAAGTCTGAAACCTTGTCCTACTGCCATGTTTGTTTAAATTAAAATGCTTGATTTCTGGTAATGTAGTTTGCTTCTGTGAAATACTGTTGGTTTCATACAGTGAATGTTGAAACTATCAACGGACATTCAAGCATGACTGAAAAAGGCTTGTACTACAGAATGCATGAAGAAATGTATGGCAAATCTGCAAAACACGTATTCACTGATGCCGCTGCTGATTCAAGACTGTGAACAGATTTGGACTGATGTTGGCTGGGAAATGGGAAAAGGAATAGGCCGAAATGTACGATGGCAAGCTCTCCTATCTCAGGGAGAGAAAAGTATTGCACATGTTGCTTTTGGGATTGCCCACTTGAGAGCCATGAAGGCACCCAGCAATGAGATTACAGGGTGTCCAGGAATGTAGCCTGGTGCTTAGGGAAATCAGCAAGAAAACACACACATTCATCAAAGTCTGAAGAAAGAGATTGCTGTCCATCTGCAACATATTAAACAGTACTGAAAAGGAGTATTTGGTCCCTTACCTGGATGATACAAGAGGAGATTGAAGGAACTTTTCTGCCAAATCAGCAGTGCTGCTGCTATCTCAATGGCACAGAAAGGTGGAACCTAGTGATGGCTCTCTGACTATAGCAACAGTGACCAGGGTCTGATTTAGCACTTCCATGAACCAGAACAGTCAGGTGTTGCAGGTGGTTGGGGGGGTTGAAGGGTTCATCCATCAGCAAAAAATGAGACCAGGTGATAGCCAGATAAACACCCCCATAGCACTGATCCTTGGGTGTATAAGCCCTAGGTGAAGAGTATAGTCCTACAGTTAGGGTGATAGAGTGCAGAAGAATACTTATCTGAACCTCTGACACAGCAGGCCTTGAACTGTGACTGCTGACCAGTAATAAGACCATGGAGGAGGCCATTAATCAAAAACCCGAGTCACCCATGGATGATGACCAAGACAGCCCCTTAAGAGAACTCTTATCCAAAAATTTAGTTCACTAAAACTGCCATTTTGTTGAAAGAGAAAAAGCCCTTCTCCACAATCAAGTAAAAATATGCTGAAGACCTGAAGTTCTGCTGGGAAAGCTTACGTTTATCAACCTATTTTAAAAAGATAAATCCACGCACATCAAATAGATGAAAATCTCACATAACATCTCACTTTGTATATCTGATAAAAGACATTTAAAAAAATATGTCTGTGATAATAGGCGATTTTTTATAAGTGGGATAATAATTTGTTAAGCATATTTCACATTTATTTACTGGATTCACTATTACTTCCATGTACTGTTGGTAATGTTTCTAGTTTTGAGCATTTGACCAATCAAATGTTACAAAAAAGGATTCTCTTCTAATTTAACTGATATAGGGAGGATGTCTGTTGTCTTACCAGGCCCTTCCTTTACAGAGACTGCTACCATAATCCCTAGAACATTCTGCAGTTTGCGTTTGTTATTGACAAGTTCCTATTCTATATTTAAAATGTAAATGCTACCTTTTAGATGGATCCCTGTGCAAGCCATTTTGCACCCATACTTTTAGAATCCTAAATCAAATGATCTGCAATCTTCAGTTCTGTCTGACAGCAGACAGAATAACACCTGTAACCACAACTAATGTTGTGAACAAGCATATTAAATGACCAGGAGTCCTATAACTATCCCTAGCCACCACCATTTCTGAATGAGTTGAGAGCTATGATGAAAAGTGAGAACATTTTTTTCTTTAACAGTTAAAAGTTATCTTCTGAGCTTTGTCCAGATTTTTTTTTGTTGTACTAAGAGTTGAGAGCTATGATGAGAAGTAAGAACATTTTTTTTGTGCTAATAGTTTAGAGCTATGATAAGTGAGCACACAATTTGTATTCCCCTATTATTGTTTTTGTGCTAACAGTTCAGAGATATGGTGAGTGAGAAGTGAGAACTGAATTTGTATTCCCCATTATTGGCTTTGTTGTTTGCCCATGTTTTTTGTGTTGAGGTCAAGAGCTATGTTGAGAAGTGAGAAATGAATTCACTAAATGATGGCTATTAAGTTTCAGTCTTCCTATTTTTCAGGCAGCTGCTGATTTGGGATAGTGGTATGTTGTTCTGAATGTAGTGCACAGAGTTCTGGGTTCAAAACCTGCCAGTGAAATGCATGATGGTCGCACAACATTTTATTCATCAACTTTACAAAATTATACAAGCAATGTTTAAAATGTGAGCCTGGTTTTTGACCTTTTGTCCCCCCCAAAAAAAATGAAATTGAAAATAAGTGTGAGATGCTGTGCAAGATGCCTATGGCTTACACTACTGTCATTCTATTTATAGTGTGGGTGTGGAAGCAGACTTTTATGATGGAAAAGTTCTGAGTTGGGCAGTTTTGTCATCATTGGTTCATGTGTTTTGTTTCATTGCATACAGTACAGATTACTGGCAAAATGTTCAAACAATAAATTTAAAATGCGCTCTAACATGATTGTTGTATTATACAAGGAATACAATTTAATAAAGTCAGGAAGGTGTATAAAGAAAAGGTGTTTCTTGTTTTGTGTGCAAGGCCAATGATTTGAAAACAGCCCAAAGGTAATCTTTGTCCACCACTGGCCAGATGCATTTTCTTTGGATGTGGTGTGGGTTTCAATGCTGTTTCAATGAATGTGAGTTTCAAGGGCAAAGTTTAATGTCAAGCCTATTTTCATTGTGAGACAGTATTGCTTTGTTTACCAGATGATGTTTTATAGTGTTTCTGCATTGTTGTGCTGTAAAATGTAAAAAAAATTCAAATCATTGTAGAAGTAAAGCAGTATGCATACATTAGTGTTTATGGTAAATGGGGCAAAATAGCCAGGTAACAGGACACTGGAATGGCTGCAGGGGGACTCTGCCATGTTTTGGTTGTCTGTTCTTCAATTTTGGTTCGAAAGTTGGTATCCCACAATTCCATTGGAGTGGGTGGGGTTACATAATTATGTATGCAAATTAGATGTTAATCAGCGTACAGATTTGTACCTATTTTTCATGGGCCTTGTCCAGATTTTTGATGTTTCCAGGTTGAGAGGTATGTGTAGGACTACCCTGGCATCATGCCACCCGACCTTAGTTCCCTGTGCCTCTGTCAAGTAGAGCCACTGGAGTGATCCCCGGGTGAATTTTCTATTTCCCATCCATTCATCAAGATTCCTCTTGAAGAGGGCCAGTGAGGTGCTCTGTTTGACATGTATGGGGAGTCTATTCCATAGCATGGGCAGTCTCTGGGTTATGAACCTGTCCCTCCAGCACGTTCTGTTGATTGTGGTAATGAGTTTGAGATCTCTGGAGCTTGTGGTGCAGAGGGATTGGGATTTCTTTCGATGTAGTATTTCTAACAGAGCTGGGTCAGACATGGCTTTGGAAGTCAAGCAGAGATCGCCTCTAAGTAGGCAATATGAGACAGAGAATAGTTGGAGTTTTTTGAGTCTGTCCATATAGGACAAGTGTTTAAGACCTAGACCTGTTGCTAGCTCTTATTGTGAGTCAACCATATCTCATTTTCCACAGAGTCAGGGTTGTTTGAAAACTAATCCTTCTTTTATGCATAAAGTGCTCTCTGAGTTTACTTTAAGCCAGACTATCCATCTCCCCATTTTCTTTCCTGAATGTAAAAATGAGGGGGAGAGGATCCTCCATATCTTGGATGCCAGCTAATGACTCAGTTTTACAGAACTAAATCTCTCAGAATTTTTGATCAGTTGTTCATTTCTTGTGAGGGTAAGAAGGTACAACCTGTGTCAAAACAGGCTATTTCCAAATAGATTGTAATACTCACCATAACAAAACTATTTCAGGCAGTATCAAGGCCCACTCTATAGGCCCTTGTCTTCATCTGTGGCTTTTTGGAAAGGGTTGGATTTCAGAAGGATTCTAGAAGCAGCAGCCTGGCTTTATTCCTTCTCTAGGTCTAGATCAGGCTTTGCTAGAACCATTCTCCAGGTGCTCCGGGACTCTTCTCCTTCCACTTCCCAAATGTAGTAAGCTAGATCTACCATTATGTAAGGCTACTGCAGCAGGGAACATTTGAACATCTGTTGTTATTCTAAGTATACTTACACAAGTGTACTTAATGTACAGAAAAGCTAGACCACCAGGAGTTAATTTTTGTACTGAATAAACTTGTGTAGTAATAATTGACACCGATTTCCTTCACTCTAGATAATGTTTCCAGTCTCAAGAACAGTAGGAAATTTGGACTGTAGATACTGGTCTTTCTGAGATTTTGCTTTTCATGCTTCCAAACATAGCTTTGTGGAGTGCACACAAATGAGAGATGAATAACAACACCAGTTCTCATTTCTATTTTTTCCTTTCTTTCTGCAACACTGATGTATTTGGTATCTAGCTTCATATTCTCATTCCAAATGATAAGAATCCACAGAGGAAAGGAAAGTACTTGTACAAGAAAAACTGTCAAAACCTTCCGATGCAGATTTGTGTTCATTAATACAACAGATCCATGACACTTGTTATATACTCCAATAAACTTTGGGCTATTTGGAAATAGAAGTGATTAAGGAAGTGGGGAAATATAAAGAACAAAACTTTTTGAAAGGTATAAAAAAGAAACATGGACATGGAAAAGAGAGATCTGATGTGGTGCAGTGTTTATGCAAAGCAGAAAGCCAAACTAATCAATACAGATAGGCAGCTCCAAAGATATTTGAAGAGAAATACAGGTAAAGGCACCCAGATATGGAAAATTTCACAATATAGAAAATAAGGTCACAAAGGGGAATGTAGAACAGAGGATTATTAAAGAAGTTGTTAAACAATTAGAAACTGAAATTTTGGAATACCTGCAAAATGAAAGATTTAGTGTTGAAAGTTTAACACAGGTTACATCACAGCATGATGGAACAATGAGTCCCCAAAGTAAGAAGAAACAGGAGGAGCAGGAGACATCTGAAGAAGAGATATGGACATGAGAAAGAAAAATATTTAATATGGTGCAATATTTATGCAAAGGAGAAAGGAAAACCAATCAATCCAAAAAGCAGCACCAAAGATATTTGAAGAGAAATACAGGCAAAGGCATCCGCATGTAGAAAATTTCATAGTACAAAAAGATAAGAAAACCAAGGGGGGGGGGTAAGAAAGAGGATTAGTAATGGAGAAGGTAAAGAGATACAAAGTGAAGTTATGGAATACCTGTAAAGTGAAAGATTTAGTGTAAAAATCAAACTCTGGTAATGCCACAGCATGGTGGAACAGTGGGTCCCCAAGTTAAAGAGAAACAAGTGTAACAGGAAGCATCTGGTCATTTGCCATATGAAGAAGCTCTGGAGCCTTCAGTAAGGAGCTAGCACAAGTTCAGGTGGAGTTGCACAGCAAGGGAAGGAGCAGGAAACGGTAGCAACTCTGACACAGTCGGCGTTGTAGAGTGGTTGGCCAGCGAGTTCCCAAATGAAAGTGAAATGGGTGATGCAATGGGTGATGCAGGATGCAGGTGAAGAGAATATGTCACTGGAAGATATTCTGGAACTTACCCTAGAATGCCCGCAGGAAACAGAACAAAGAATGTGCTCTCAGTTTAGAAGAAAATGACCTAAAGGAAAAGTTGCTTGGTTTGAGATGGATAGACATATTAAGATGGATAAAAGAAGTGGATTGCAGAAGGTCAGTAAGACCCAAAATGTTAGAAGTCTGATAAATAAATGAGCAATAGTAATCAAAACTATTAACAGAAATTCATGATGATATAACAGAAGTAAATAAGATATATTACTGTGTAGCTAAATTAATAACAAAAAGTCTTACCACAAAAACACAGAGTAGTAAGTGAAAGGAAAGGAAGAAGTCAAATGCCATTATGGAAGTATTGAATAGAGAAAACTGCAAAGCAATTAAGACCAGAAGTGTCGCAGAACAGGGAACAGATCAGCAAAAATACTTGCAAAGATAGACAGTAAAAGCAATGCGCAGTTAGAACAGACTAGGATCTATCATACACTGTTGCAAATAATAAACTAAACATATCAGCACAAGAAGAAAAACTTGGAAGATATGAAGATAAATATAAAGAAAATGTACTAAAAAAGCAATTCATTGATGACTCAAAGTTTTATAGAGAATTGGGAAAACAAAGGAATAGAAACCCCACAAAAAAAAGGAGAAATGTCTATGAAAATCCTGTGGAACATAAGATGCTGAATGGATAGAAAAAGTAAAAGAAACTGTAAAAAGTTCAAATGCACAGGATATGAAATGCGGTGAAATAATGGCCAGAGAAATTGAAACAATTAAGAAAAGCTCCTAACTGGAAAACCTCAGGCCCAGATGGAGTACCTGACTTCTGGCTAAAAGCATTAACATCCTTTCTTGAAGATGTAGCCCCGAGTAAGAACCACTTGTATGCGCATCCCAGGCAGACACCAACCAGATTAACAGGAAAAATGATGATGCCCCTCTGTAAGAGTGAACCTGCAAGCTGTACTAAAAAACTATAGATTAATAACTTGCCTTCCTACAATGTATAAATTATATACTGGAATTGATGCCAACAGAGGTTATTGTTATTTAGAAGAAAACTCAATCATGGCAATAGAACAGAAGGGTAACATAAGAACATATGGAACAATACATTACAGTGACCATGAAACAGTGGCAAACCACTTTGCAGCTAAGCCATGATGGACAAATTATTATCCCAGGGATAAAAATTCAAAGGGGGATATTCCAGGGTGACTGTTTACTGCTGCTCTTTTGTCTTGTTCTTAAACCATTACACTGCTTACTTAACAGATTAGGTCATGGTTACAATTTGACTTGTAGAAAACAACAAAGTGATGTCTTATCATCTTTTTGTGAATGGTTTAAAACTGTATAGCTCATTAGGTGAGGAGATGAATGCATAACTGCAAGTGGTCAAAACCTTTTCAGATGATATAAGAATGTCATGTGGTCTTGATAATTGCACAGAAGCGACATTTAAAGCAGAAAATCTGTAGCACCAAGAAAGTATCAGTCTGGGACAGGAATGTGATGCAAAGGAAGTGGAGCAGAAGTGGGTGTATAAGTGTTTGGGAATTGATGAAGAATTGACTATAAAACATGAACAAATGCAAACAAAACAGCGGTAAGGAATATTTCAGAAGACTAAACTATTAATACTGAAAACAGCCCTCGCATCTAGGAACAAAGTCCAAGCTATAAAACAATTTGCTGTTCCTGTTCTAATAGTTTTGGGGTGATTTACTGGCCCCAAAAGGCATTGGACCAGTTGGACAGGAAAACAAAAAATGCTTCACACTTATCAAATGTTTTTTAAAACTCAGGGTATACCAAGATTATATATTCCTCGCTCTGAAGGAGGTATAGGCCTTCTCAAAATTAATTACATGCATAGATCTGCAATTATAGGACTGCATGCATATCTGCTGACCTCATCAGATCCAAATGCAGTGAAATTTTAAAACATGAAGAGAACAAGTCTGTGATGACTTTCCCTGCTTAGTTTAGCAGAAGCATATCAGTGTCATGAATGTGTCAAAAAACAAAAGAAAGTGTAAGGAGAAGGATCAGATGAGAAGGCAAGAAATGTGGAAAAGACAAATCTAGATCCAACTATGTCCATTTTCATTTATTCCCCAATAGCTGGGTTCGGATTCGACTTGGCCGCTTTTTACAGTAAGTGTATACTGGAAACTCTCGAGCTGCTCCCTTACCCACGATGCTGTAGTCCCCTTCCATATCTCAGATCTTGTTTTCTGCCTTCACTTGTGGACATGGTCACTATTAACTCTCGAGCTTTAGTGTTTCTGGTTGGATAAGTAAACAGAGTGTTTATATTTTTCGCTATCTTTATCTTCTTTTCTGTATATCTAATTTATTCCTACCTTATCCTACACTTTTCTTAGTGTAATTTAATTGCCAGTGTTGGTATTTTTTCTGCAATTTACCCTTGCGGTAATTTCTTTAATTACTATTGTTGGTAATTTTTTTTCTCTCTCCTTCTTTCCTATTTAGACAAAAAAAAACTTAGTGTTATACTGCCTTTTTTGTTAAGATGGCTGAAAAACCTTCCATTATTAAAAATGCAGTGTGTGTGGGCATAAGATCCCTCTGTTGGATGCCCATGACTTTTGTGTTTATTGCTTGGGCCGAGCACACTTGGATGTCATGCGATATTTGCAAAGCTTTTAATGTGAGGGCCCTAGTTGATTGCAAGAATAAGTGTATTTTGAAGTCTTTGCCTATGACCTTCTTGGAATCATTATCTGGAGCTCAAACCTCCAAATCAGACAAAAAGAAGCCCAGAAAGTGGGCGTCAAACCCTTCTGGATCCTCTAATATGTCTTCTGATCATACCATGGAGCTAACCCATAAAATGTCCAAACAAATCCGGTTTAAATCTTCAGATCCCTCTGGCTCAGACGCCCAACCTGCTTCATTGGATCCGATACCTTTGGATCCGAAACCACTCCCTCAGACCTGGCATGCGTCCTCTCTGGACTCTTACCCTTCCTGACTGCCATCACCATTTTTAGAGAGGCACTGCTATTCTGGATCCCCTGCACTGGCCTCTTCTCATTCTTCCAGGAGCCTGACAGAAGCAGATGTGGATAGAATAATGTGGAAGTTTCTCTAGGCACAGTTCCAGAAGGGAGTTGTCCCGGTTCCTACCCATTCAGGTCCAGAGACCTTTACCAGTGCTACTTCACCCATTGTGGCTCCTTCTCCTATCCAAACCTTGGCATTAGAGCCCTTGGATCTGAGTCTTCTGGGGCCATCTGTATCTGATCCGAAGATTGTTATATTTACTGTTCCAATGCATTCTCTGAGTGCACTGACTCCAAGTGTGTCAGAGGCATAGTGTCATTGTTAGCTCCAGGGTGTTGAGTTGACTCTGAAATTGTTGGTGCCGTCTGTGACCCTTGGAGCCCCAGCACTGAACATCTTCGCTCCAACCTCTGCCTCAGGTGGGCTACCTTCAGGTCAGACAGAGCCAATGGTCCAGAAGCTTGTTTTCGTGGCTCTGTCGGCCTCATTCTCCCTGGAGTGTTCTGCCTTTGAGGTGCTGGAGAGAGTGTTTTCTGCTTCTAGAGGACAGACAATTCCATCCCCCTTGAGTCTTCCTTCTGAGTCCCATATGTATTTGTGCCTTGAGCCTCAACACTATACTCCACAGGGACAGACGGCCCAAAGTCTCCTGGATACCCAGCAGGGTATACTTATATTCTCTGATACTTCCTCGAAGTCCCTAGGAATAGAAAGTGCAAGAGGAGGCACTTGGACTCTTCTCGAGTCTGTCAGAGAAGGTACTGACTTTGATGAGGGATAAGGCTCCCCAAGATCACCACCTGATGATGTTTCCTTTGGAGACATCCTGGAGATCCTCAAGCACAGAGATGGTTGGTCTACTGATGACCCTTCCCAAGAGGAATCTGTATACCTGGAAACCTTTGGTTCTGGCCCATCTACCTCTGGGGTGACTCTGTCCAGTAATAAGCTCATTGATTTGATCTCTAGGCAGGCATGGAAGGAAGAGACCACATAGGATCCAGGCACCACTGAAAGGAAGAGAATTTTGAAACAAAGGAGTACCAGTAGATGCCATAGTCATGGTGGCAGCAAGAAGGAAGGAACTCCCAGAACAGAGTTCATCTGTCCATCCCCCTAACAAGGAGTCCAGGGCAATGGACAGATTTGGGAAGCATGTATATGCTTCAGCGACCTTTGCACTCAGGTCGCTGAACTGTTTGGCACACTTCACCAGACTTCAGAGGGACTTGATTAAAGAACTTTCCAAATCCCTTTCTGAGACCAATATTTCTGAGGCACAGAGCTCTGTTGCCTCACAGTTGGCTACCCTGCATTTTCTCACATATTCGTCCATGAGGCTCATTTCACATGCAGCTGAAGGTACCTCAAGGGTGGCAGATTCAGGCATTTCCATTAGGAGACTTCAGGATGCACCTATGTGGTTTTGCAGAGCCCTTCACATCTTCCTTCATCAAATACTCCTTTTGATGGAAGTTCTTTGTTTTGGCCCTAAAGTTAGAGACACTGTCCAGGTGTGAGCAAGAAGGTACGACCCTGTTGGCAGTGGGCATATGCCTTTCAACTCCTCAAAGAACCTTCAGTAGGAATCAGAGGTGGTCAAAATTGTGGTTCAGAAAGTCCCAGGGTCCATTCCATGATCCACATGGAGATAGTTCCCACCTCTGCCCCTTGGGGAACTGATGGAAGATGCCGCCTGCATGGCGGAGGAGGCCCGCAGAACCAGTGATCCAGAGATTCTTTCTCTGATAGACCCTACCAGCAGTCCTGAAAGGAGGCCCAATTGTCCTCCACTGGAGATAGTCGGGGGTCATCTATCCCTACACCAGACAGCCTGGCTAGACATTACAAAAGATACATGGGTGCAGAGGATTATTTTTGGAAGTTATATAATACCCTTTTCTCTACCTCCCCCTTCAACAGTAAACAAAATTCCTGATTATCCCCCCAGTTAGAAGGAAGCAGCTGCTCTAGAAATAAAATTTAAAAAATTGCTCGAGTCATCCAAGAGGTCCCCCAGACCAGAAAGAGTCCGGAACTTACTCAAGATTCTTTCTAGTACTAAAGAAAATAGGGGACTAGAGACCAGTTGTGGATTTCAGAAATCTGAAAAAATCAGTTCAGTATACAAAGTTCTGGATGGTAACAGTTCAGTCCATTATGCCCTTTCTGCACAAGGACAACTGGATGTGCTCAGTAGATCTTTACAATGTGTACTATCACATAAAAATGAACAGACGATCCAGGAGATACTAACACTTCTTGCTGGGAGCCAGTCGTTATCAATTCAGAGCTCTGCCCTTTGGCCTCACCACAGCCCCCAGGGTGTTCACCAAATGCCTGGCAGTAGTAGCAGCTCATTTGTGACTCCAGGGATTCTTGGTGTTTCCATACTTGGACAGTTGGCTCATAACCACTCCGACCAGGCATCTTCTGATAAAGGCACGAGACTATGAACTCAGCTTTGCTCTCATCTAGGAATTGCCATCAGTCTCAACAAGCCTTTGCTAGAACCATCTCAGACATTAGAGTTCATAGAGATCTTGTTTATTATGTATCGGTGACAGCCACCCTTCCCTTACTTAGGGTAAAAATTACTCAATTTTAAGTCAAAAAGCTTATTCAAAATTCTCCTCCTTCAGCTGGATTGATACTACAATCTTTGGGGTCAATGTCTGCTGAGATAGTTCTGGTACCGTTAGCAAGATGTCATATGAAAATTTTCACTGGACCCTAGCAACTCAGTAGTCCATTTTGCACCAAACTGTGTCCACCCAGATCAGAATAACTCAAACATGCAGAAAGTACCTGTTGTGGGTGAGTCACTCAAATCAAATATTACAAAGCTGTCCATTCATTCTTTCTCAGCCCAAAGTCATAATGACCACGGACGCTTCCCAAATCGGAGGGATGAGCACTTCTTGGGAAAGATGGTCCAAGGCTCCTGGACCCCGAAAGAGACCAACATGCATATCAAAGTCTTGGAAATGAGAGCAGCACTCCTAGAGTTGCAGGCTTTTCAAAATTCTCTCCCTTCCAGAACTATTGCAGTTCAGATGGACAATATGTCTGTGGTATGGTACATCAACAAACAAGGAGGAACCAGATCTTACCCCCTATGTTGAGAAGCTCTCAGTGTGGCAATGGGTGATCTTATACATTCGATTTCTAATAGCAATGCACATTCCCGGGAAATCCAACAAGATAGCAGACAAGTTGAGCAGGTCCATTGTATTGCCTCAGAAGTGGTCTCTCAACATGGGATTTGTGGAAAAGATATTCCGCCTATGGGGCCAGCCTTTCTGTGACCTTTTTGCATTTCTCTTCAATAAGTGCAGCAGGTTCTTTGCACTGATCCCTCCATTGGGGGAATCGCAGAGAGACGCTGTCCTCCACAATTATACCCCCAATCTCTTGTATGCTTACCCCAACCCCTCTAATCCCAAAGTTTCTCCAGAAAGCATCTTGACTGAAGAGCAAAGTTGTCCTCATTGCCCCTTATTGGCCTTGTCAGATTTGGTTCCCCTTTCTTTGGCCTCATATAGTTCACCTTCCATAGATTCTGGATCCAATTCCAGACCTCCTGTGTCGCCTGACAGACATGACTCACCTGGACATTTTAGGCCTAAAGCTGACCGTATGGTTTCTCCACTTGTATTGATAGCTAGACAGCCCAGGCTGTCCTCCCCTGTCCATCACTTTCTTTTATCTTCCCATAAAGCTTCCACTAGGAAGATTTACAGAAGTAGATGGTGAAAGATTTGTTTTTGGTCGCAACAGAAAGACACTGACCCTTTTTCAGCACCAGTGAGTGCATAAAGTTATTGAGTTTTTGGCTACAATCTTTAATGAAGGGGCTAGCTCCTCGACTATAAAAGTACAACTAGCTGCCATTTCTAATTTTCATATAGGAGTTAACAGTTCCTCCTTGGTTTCTTCAAAACTTTGTAAGGCATTTATAAGGGGTACCTTTCTTCTGAGACACCCTTTTAAAGATCCAACTCCACCATGGGACTTGAATTTGGTTTTATAAGCTTTAACTCGATCTACATTTGAGCCATCAGCAAAGTGTGAACTAAAATGTTTAGCCTGGAAAACTGTCTTTTGGATAGCTATAATCTCTGCTAAAAATGTCTCTGAACTTCAAGCCTTATCTTCTAATCCTCCTGATTTTAATTTTCCATAAAGATAAGGTAGCATTATGAACCAACCCATCTTTTCTTCCTAAAGTGGGTGTCAGAATTCAGCATCCATCAGTCTTAATCTTCCAGTTTTCTTTCCAAATTTCATGAACAAAGGAGAATACCTGTTACATTTGTTGGATGTTCACAGACAGTTACATTTCTGTTTGCATCGAACAAAGAATTTCAGCAAATTACAGACTGGCTCATAAACCGGAATCCCTGCAGTTTCAAATGAGCTGCTACTACTGCCATGCATTTGGTCAGGATAATTACAGGTAAATTATTTGCTTCTTTTGCATAATCGAAATTGGGCAAGCCATTTACCAAAGTAAATTTAGCCAAATGATTAACCAATGGTATTTCCTTTCTCTATAACAAATTGGGTTTGTCTTTGACAAAACTTTTAAGAGCCCTTTCAACCAGGTCCATGGCAACTTCATCAGTACTTTTATCCACTTCTTTCATGGATAATATCTGTGTAGCTGCAACTTGTGCTAATCCTCCTACCTTTGTTACTCATTACAAATTGGATCTGGTCTTCTGGGGAAGAGCAGCCTTCGCCTCAACAGTGCTCAGGAATATCCTTCCTTAGAGTCCTCCCAGGATTCAGGTAGTGGGGGACTCTGTCCCAATTGTTGTGGAATGAAAGAAACTTGACAAAATCAGATAAAGAAGTTATGTACTCAGCATAACATTCCATCTGTGTTAGCCATTTTCATTCTTCCTCAACTCCCCTCCCTCCAGCTCCCTACCGGTTGGTTAGTAACTTCTGGAAGAACGAGAAGATACTGTGGGAACCAGTGACGTGATGTTGTCCTATCTCTCCTTCATTCTTCACCGATTGGGTTCGGAACCGATCCGACTTGGGCTTATACAAATGCTTGAGGTCTTCCACTAGCTTGTGGTTGTATCCATATCCCATCATGCCCTAGTAGAGCTCCCCAGATCTCGTTTGCTGCTAAACAAGATCAGGTGCTTTTATATTGGCTCTGGCTAAGTCGGAAGATTCTTTTACTTCTTATTATAGAAATAATTTGTCTTTTGCCTTTTCAATATCTAGCTATTAGAGTTTTATTAGATATTCAGTTAGTTTAGAGTGTTCGCTGTTGTGCTTTTTTGCTTCTGTCCATCGTTTATCTGCTAGGCCTTTGTTTTCCTCCCCTATCCTGGCTTTAATTTACATTTTAGTTAGAGGGCTTCCTTCGGTATAATTTAAGTAGAATACAAGCTTGAAGTTGGAGAGTCTTGTTAAGTAAATTATTTACTCCTGTTTTCCCATTTAACTTAGTGTCAGCCCATTTCAGTTAGAGGGCTGTCGTTGACCATTTCAGTTAGAGCTCTACCTCCCCCCCCACCCCCATAACTAAGGCAGCTTCATTTAAGTTAGAGAACTGCTTCCCCCTTTTATGTTTTTTTTTTTTTTTTTTTTTTTGGTTATAGTGTTAAGATGTTATTCCTATTGTTGTTGTTAGGTGTTTTATACAAGAATGTGTAAGGGACATAAGGAAACTAGACCCTCTGGGTTCAAACCGTGTGAAAAGTTTAGCCAGAAAATGTCTATCACAGATGGTCATTCTATTTGTATATACTGGCTTGAGGCAGGCAGTTCATTTACAAGAATCCTGAGCCATTTGTCATTCATTCAGCCATAGAGTGCTGCTTGAGAGGAAAAATAAACTTATTGTGAGAGGTTTACTGAAGACTCCTTTCTTGGAAGCACTTAACGAAGGTCAGGGCACTTCAAAATCACCCAAGTCTCCTACCTCAAAGTTCGACAAGTCGGGAAAGAGGTCATCTCCTTCTTCTGGTCAATCGTAGCCAGCTAAGAAATTGTCAAAAGTGGCATCTCCAGAACCAAAGACTGCTGGGCTTGAAAAAATCTCCTTCATTGGCTGCTCCTGTGTCAGTGCCGATGGAGTTTCAGTTACGGATCCCGTCCCCGGAATTGGAGATGGTTTCTCCGACCTTGAGATCTCCTCTGCTGCAACCAGGCAGATCTCCTGCTTCCTCCTCTCGTTCCTCCAGGAACCTTTCTGATAATGATGTGGATCATGTGGTGCAGAGGCTTTGCTTGCCAAACTGCTGTCTGCTCTAACCCAGAGGGTTTCGGAACTGACCAGGACTACCCCTTCAACATCGATTCCTCCTCCTCCGAGTCGACCTAGGACCTCAGAGCTGGAATGTCTGGAAATGACTGTAGTGGAACCGTCGGTGCCGAGACCTATCCCAGGATCTTCAGGCCCGACTTCTGCTCCAACATCCTTGGTTCTGTCTGAACTCAGGGAGTCTAGCAGCTGACGCTCTCCTGTCGGATCCGGGGAGGAGAGTCAGATCAGACACTTGTTGGATTTGAACTTGCCTCTCTGGGCTTAGTCGTGGGTGAGCTCGGCTCCTACATCGGCCTTGGAGCCCACCCTATTGGTTTCAGGGATGCCTTCTGGGTCATAGGAGCCAGAGGTTTCCTTGGACCAGGGGCAGGGGGCTTTCGATGTGATGAGAGAGTGCTGTCTCTGCAGACAGCTCCAATCTCGGGTCCTAACATTCTTCACCCTAAGGCACTGGCATCTGTCTCAGCACCACACCATCCACAGACACGTGGTGACCCTAGGCCTTAGGATGTCCCATTGGGTGAATCTCTCTTCTGAAACCTCTCCAGAATATCCTTTTGAAGAAGTCTCTCATAAGAGACTTTGCAAGAGGAAGCATTTAGACTCTCCATAGGAGTCTGTCACTTCTGATACAGATCTTGATGAGTCAGAAGGGTCCCCACGGTCGCCCTCTGAGGATGTCTCCTATGCTGACATCCTAGAAATTCTTAAACAGAGAGGCAGCTGGAAGTCCATCCCTTCTGAGGAGGAGTCTGTATACCTGAATGCTTTTGGGTCTCACCCTTCCACCACTTGGTTGTCTCCACCCCTTCCACCACTTGGGTGTCTCCACCCTTCGACAAGCTGTACCCAATTTGGCTTTGTCAAGGGCAGATCCTGCCTCTTGAACTTGGTCGACTTTTTCGTAACAGTCACTAAGGCCATTGATGAGGGTAAGGCAGTTCACACAGCCTACCTTGACATAGCAAAAGCATTCGACACAATACCCCACTCGGGCATCATAGAAAAGCTCACCAGCTTAGATGTAAACCCATATGTCACAAGATGGGTTGCAAACTGGCTCAAGGACAGAACACACAGGGTTAGAGTTGCTGGTGCCATGTCAGACTCTAAGCCGGTCACGAGCGGTGTCCCACAGGGCTCAGTCCTGGGCCCCCTCTTGTTCGGCATTTATTTTTCTGAAGTGCAGGCAAACATAGGGGGATTGTGGCTGACAAAATTTGCAGATGACTGCAAACTGGGCACCATAATTGACACTCCATCAGACACAGACATCCTCCAGAAAGGTCTCATAGAAATGGATAACTGGTGCCAGAGCCATGGCCTTAAGCTAAATGCCAAAAAATGTATAGTCATACCCTTTGGGAAAACAAGGTAACCCCTAATTACCACATAGGTGGTTCCATTAAACACGGAAGAAGTTATCAGGGACCTGGGGACCCAAGTTGACAGTAACCTCTCTTTTGACACTCGCATTGCCAAAGTGGTTAGGAAGACCTTCTACATTGCCCACCTGATCATGAAGGGATTCACATCCAGATCAGGAGAGGTCATTGTACCCCTGTACTCTTCACTTATCAGACCAATGATTGAGTACAACGCCCCATTCGGAATGTACCTTACCCGACACCTGCAGCAGTTGGAAAGACCCCAAAAGTTCCTCACCAAAAGGATAAAGGGGCTCAAACATATGTCATACGATGCCCGACTGAAGAAACTCCAGCTCTATTCAGTCGCATACCGTCTGCTCAGAGGTGATCTGTGCCTGACATACAAGGCCATGTCCAACCCGGAATTAATGGACATGCTCCACCTCAAAAATCCAAATCCACCAGAGCCACGAGAGCAAGAGACTTAAACCTCAACACGGATATAAATAGGACGTGCTGGAGGGACAGATTCATCACCCTGAGACTCCCTACACTATGGAACAGAATCCCAGTCCATGTGAGGCAGAGCCCCTCACTGACTCTGTTCAAGAGAAATCTTGACGAGTGGATGGGAGATTGTAGGTTTACCCCGGGAATCATCTCTGTATCACTGCTGGACAGAGGCACAGCAAACTAATGGGTATAGTATTCTCATCCTAAGGGGTGGTGAAAGCCACACACACTCTGGCTAGGCTTATAAATGCCCTAGGGCAGATAGCCTAGTATGAACCTATGAACCTATGAACCTAAGCTCATGGAATTAGTTAGTTGAAAGGCGTGGGAGTCTCCAGACTCTGTGGAACCTGTTCATCTGAGGCCAGACAAGTTTATTACTGCACCATCAGACAAAGAATTTCTTACCAAGGGTGTTCCAGTAGATGCTGTGGTGGTGGCGGCAGCCATCAAGAAGGAACTTTGAGACATCCTAGTTTGTCCATCTGCCGAACAAGGAGTCTTGTACGATGGACAGATATGGAAAGTGCATGTTCTTTTAGCGACTTTTGCACTCGGATCGCTGAATTATCTGACGCACTTTAATAGGATATGAAGAGTTCTCCTAAAGGGGATAGAAGATGCTCTCCAAGGTTCAGTAGCTGCAGGGGTATCGGACAAGGTTTCCTCTCAGCTCTCCACCGTAAACTGTGCGGTTAACTCCTCCATGAGGCTCATTTCTTATGCAGCAGATGGAGCGAGTAGAGCAGTGGGTTCAAGAATTTCCCTAAGGAGACATTCCTGGATGCGCTTGTGTGACTTTGTGGAACCCTTTAAATCTTCCTTTGTGAATGCCCCTTTTGATGGCTCGTTCTTGTTCGGGCCAAAAGTCAAGGACACACTAACCAGGTGGGAGCAAGAAGAAAAAATTCTCTCTGCCGTAGGAGTCTGTTTTTCCCTACCTTCTAGACCTTACCCAAAAAGTCAAAAGGGAGGAAAAATGTGGTTCCGAAAATCCTAGAGAGTTTTTCAGGACAAGCATGGTGATTCTTCCCCCCCCCCCCCCCCCGGGGCAGAGGGGGAAGCAGTAATGGAAGATGCCATCCTTGTGGCAGAGGAATCCCTCTCTGGAGGCAGTTGAGGGTCGCTTATCTTTGTACCCAGAAGTCTGGCTAGAAATAAAAGACAAGTGGGTACAAAGTATCATATCCAGAGACAACTCTATACCCTTTTCCTTCCCCATCCCAAACATAAAGAACATCCCGGACGTTCCACCCAGTCAGAGGGAACAAGCAACTCTAGAAATTCAAAAGTTGATAGACAAAAGAGTCATTCAAACAGTCCCTGCAGACCAAATAGGATTTGGAAGTTACTCAAGGTTCTTTTTAATGCCAAAGAGAACATGGGACTGGAGACCCATACTGGATCTCAGCAGATTAAGCAAATCAGTAAGAAAAACAAAGTTCCAGATGGTAACACTGCAGTCAGTATTCCCCTTTCTGGAAAAAGACTATTGGATGTGCTCTATAGACCTCCAGGATGCGTACTACCACATATAAAATAGACAGGCCATCCAGAAGTCATCTGCGCTTTTGGCTGGCAGACAGTCACTACCAGTTTCGGGCTCTGCCCTTTGGTCTGACTGCAGCCCCCAGAGTGTTCACCAAATGTATGGCATTAGTCACGGCTCACTTGAGACATCTAGGATTCTGAGTGTTTCCATATCTAGATGACTAGCTCCTAACCTCCACCACCAAGCATCTACTAGTAAAAGCAAGAGACATTACATTACATATCTGCTCTCATCTAGGAATCGCAGTAAATTACGAAAAATCTGCATTGTTGCTATCTCTTGGTATCGTTTTTATAGGAGCAGATCTAGATACAACAAAAATAATGGCAAAACAAACCCCAGAAAAAGTTCAAATACTGTGACATCAGTTCTTAAACCTTCTTTCCAGGAAAATAGTACAGGCAAGAACAGTCCTCAAAGTCTTGGGAAGCATGGCAGCAGCAATAAACTTAGTTCTATTAGCACGCCTGCATATGAGGATTCTGCAGTGGCTTCTGTTCACTCAGTGGTCCTTGCAAGAACTTCCCATGTCCCACCAAATTTCAATAACTAAATCTTGCAGGAAAGGCCTTCGCTGGTGGTTTTATTTCATTCATGTGACATCAAGTCGACCCTTTGTTCTTCCACAACCATTAGCCACAGTAACCACAGACGCTTCCCAGATAGGGTGGGGGGAGGGCATTATCTGGAAAGAACAGTCCAAGGCACTTGGCAGGATCACGAGGCCTGTTTGCACATCAGTGTCCTAGAGATGAGAGTGGTGTTTTTAACGTTGCAAGCATTTCAGGACTCTCTTCCACTGGGAATGAATGCATTACAGATGGACAGCATGTCAGTTGTTTTGTACATAAACAAGGAGGGACCAGGTCCTACCTCCTTTGTCGAGAGGCTCTACGAGTATGGCAGTAGGCGACCTCCTCCCAACGCTTTCTGATAGCAGTGCACATCCCGGGGAAATGCAACGTGATAGCAGACAAACTCATTAGAGCGATCCTGATGCCTCATGAGTGGTCCCTAAAACAGGAAGTGGCGGAGATGATTTTCCTCAAATGAGGCCAGCCTTGCTGTGACCTTTTTACCACGTCCATAAATGCCAAATGCAGCAGCTTTTTTGCCCAAATCCCCCCTTCGATGGAGTCACCAAGGGATGCACTTGTACATGATTGGCCCTCGGGTCTCCTCTACACCTTCTGTCCCTTTCTGTTGATAAGCAAAGTTCTTCAGAAAGCCAGCTCATTGGGAAGGAACTTAATACTCGTCGCTCTGTACTGGCTTCATCAAATCTGGTTCCCCTTCCTTTGGCCTCATCTCCAGGAGGAGCTGTGGGTTCTGGACCTTCTGACTCCTGCGTCAGGGATGCTTCATCCCTCTCTACAAACCCTCAAATTGACAGCTTGGCTGTTCAGATTCCAAACTTAGCCAGGCTCCCTAACCTTGCTTCATCTGTGAAACATATCTTGATCTCGTCCCATAAGGCTTCAACGAGGAAATTATACATGAACAAATGGAAAAGATTTTCTTCCTGGGCATTAAATAACCATATTGATCCCTTTTCTGCACCTATAGTTTCCATTCTTGAATTCCTGACAAAGCTATTCAGTGAAGGTGAAGCTGCAGCTACTGTTTGAGTTCAGTTAGCAGCGATATCTAATTTTCATATAAGTGAATCGGGCCCAAATCTGATGTCTCAGACTATGCAAAGCTTTTCTGCAGGGCAGTATTTTATTAAGACCCCTCCAGTGCCATGGGACCTAAACTTTGTTTGATCTCATTTGACCCCCTCCCCCTTTTTGAACCTGCATCATCCTGTGATCTAAAGTTTTTGACATGGAAAGCAATTCTTTTGATTGCCATCATTTCTTTCAGAAGAGTTTCAGAGCTACAAGCATTATCTATAAAGCCCCCCTACATGCTTTTCCACAAAGACAGAGTATCCCTTCGAACAAACCCATCTTTAAGTATGCTTAATCTAATTTGAATCAATCCATAGAACTACCGGTCTTTTTCCCCAACTATGACAACAAGGCAGAATATATGCTACACCAGCTTGGATGTACATAGACAGTTACGTTTCTACTTATATAGGACAAAGGACTTTAGAAAATCTGACCAATTATTTGTTTCATTTTCAGACTCAAAGAAAAGGTGCTCCTGTTTCTAAAGTCACACTTTCAAAAATGGCTATCAGATTGTATTACTTTTACCTACAAATCTCACAACAAAGATCTCAACTTTAAAGTCAAAGATCATTCCACAAGAGCCATAACAACTTCTTCGGTCTTTCGGACTAGACTACCAATTGACACTGTTTGTGCTGCAGCAACATGGGCAAGGTCTCATACCTTTATCACTCATTACAAAGTGGATTTGGCCTCCAGGAACAGGGCCTCCTTTGGGTCCACTGTTCTGAAGAATATTCTCCCATGAGCCACCCAAGAAATATGGTGCAAGGGAAGCTGTCCCAACCAGTGAAGAATGAAGGCGAGATAGGACAACATCACGTAAAGAAGTTATGTACTCACTGTAATGTTCATGTGTGTTGTCCATCTCACCTTCATTCTTACATCCCACCCTCCTTCCCCCAGACTTCCGCTCCTAGAAGACAGGGCGGTCATAATTGGAAACAAATGTTCTCCGACCTTCTTCATTGCTATACAAGTTTAGATAAGTTTTATTGTTACTTATTGTTATATCGGCAAACAAGATCTGGGGATCTTTCCTAGGGTATGATGGGATAGGGATACAGCCACGAGCTAGTGGAAGACCTCAAGCTTTTGTACAAGGCCGAGTTGGAACCGAGGATGGGTTCCAAACCCAACCAGTGAAGAGTGAAGGCAAGATGGACAACACACATGGAACGCTATGGTGAGTACATAACTTGTTTTTCCTGCCTTTGAGCTTCAGATATTGGTTTCTTATCCAATGCTGTTTCTAAATTTCTGTGACACTATAAGACTAGCAAACAAGATCTGAGATTTGGTAGGGGACTAGAGCATTATGAGTAAGGGAGGATCTTGAGTTTCCATTATCCATGAGTTGTAAAAAGCAACCGAGTCAGATCTGAACCCAAGTTGTTGAGGAAGAATGAAAATGGACAACACAAATGGAACGTTATGGTGAGTACATAACTTCTTTTTGTGACTACAGGAAACTCCTAGAACAACCCCACGTCAATTAGGGTCTGATGCACGAATGGTTAAAAAGAGGTAAATTTAAATCAAAAGATGAAAGGTTAATATTGGTGGCCTAGGATAGTGGTTTACAAAGTGTATTGAATATGTGGGGGAAGTGGACAAATCCAAGTTCTGTGAAACAGAACTGGAAACAGTCGCACATCTTGTTGCTAGGTGTGATACACTAATGGCAGAGGGCCTATATACTGAAAAGCATAATAATGTGGTAAGCCTATTGGATTGGGGTTGTGCAAACATTACAATATTGAAGTAGCTAAGAAGCACTGGAAACATGAGCCACTAACAATTATAAAAAATTATGAAGTTTATATCACATGGGCTAACACATTGCCAGCAGTTCATAAAATAGATTCGAGAAATTCAGAAGCAATAGTCTATGAAAGGACAAAAGTAGCATTGATCATTGAAATTGCTGCACCCAGTGAGACATAAAATCATAAAATATCAGGATTTGCAGGCAGAAACAAGGGCAGTGTGGAAGAAGGATGCCCAGACAGTTCCAATAGTAGTGGGCGCAATGAGTTTCATAAAAAAAGAATGTACAGTTATATTTAGATATGCTATTGATACATTAACTCCATATGAGTTGCAGAAGGAGTTGGTTCTGGGCACATTGCAGGTACTGCAGAGAGCAATTTTGGATAACATCAACGACTGAAAGAATATTAATTTCATGAACTTTAATCACACTTTGACTTAGGAATGCAATCCATTCCAGTCACGTTATTAGAAACCGAAAAGACTTGGAGAAATTAAGCAGGAATCCAGAGACTTTAAAGCTGGTAAATCGGTAGACTGATAAAAAAAATAATTTCCTTTCTACTGCAGTATCTGGCCAAATTCATTTTGTGCATACAGTTTTGATATTGTAGAAAGATTCAGATTTGAGCTCTGGTCATGTTAAGCTTTACTTCTGAAGTATAAAGTATTCACTTTTCCTCTATCTTTTTATAGACTTTCTTTTTTACCACATAACTATTGCAGAAAAACATTTCCCTTCAGAATGAAGTCTCTGTCTGTATATAGCCAGCTAGGCAACCACAAGTATACTACCTTAACTATCAAAAGGTATGCTTTGAACACTTCTTTATGATTCTTTTGCATAATCAAGTCCATTTTTTATAGGTTCATAGGAGGTTACAAGGCCAATGTCCCTAAAGACCTTCTAAGCCTTGGCATATTTATCCCAAGTTGCCTCAATTGTCAGTGGTTAAGGGACTGAAGTTCACAGAGGTAAAGGGCTGTAGTAGTACTGACTTCCTCTGTCCCTCTTGTGGTCCCTGACTGTAGAGTTGCAACTGATTACCTATCGGTCCATATCCAAGCTGTCCATGTATGTGCCTGATATCCTGTGCAGTAAACAGCATTTCCACAGCAGCAGGCACCGCCATTGCTCTGAGTCAACATGCCTGGATGCATCTCAGCACATCCCTTTTCAATGCCCCTTATGACAGGTATGCCTTCTTTGGGCCGACATTGAATGATATACTTGCCAGAATTGCACAAGATGCCAAAACTGTCTGCTGTGGGTGTCAGCTTCCCCACTCCTCAAAGGACCTTCTCTGAGAACCAAAAAGATCCCAAAGAGGTGTGAGCAAGTGTCATGAGACAGACTCCCAGGGGAACTGGGGGAACAACTCCAGTGGACAGCATCCTCGTGCCAGAAGTCATCTGCTGAATCAAGGGTGCTTTTGAGGTGTTTTTCCCAACAAATCCTTCCGCTTATTCTGAAAGATTGTCTGGCACACTGGAGGCAGTGAAGATGATGTTCTGTTTGTTTCCCCAACCACAAAGCTTGCAAAGAAAACTTCTCAATGTTCCATCCCCTTAGAGGATGAAAGCAACTCAAGAAATCTTAAAACTGCTAGAGAAACAAGTTTTCCAAGAGTTTCCACCAGGCCAGCAAGTGTCCAGAGTGTATTCAAGGTTCTTTTTGGTTTCAAAGAAAAACTGGGACATCAGCCAACGAAACCATTTTTAAGACAGACAAAATTCCCGATGGTTACAGTTGAGTCCATTTTGCCTCTTCTGAAGTAGGATTACTGGATGTCTTCGATGGACCTGCAGGGCGCCTAGTATCACATAAAAATAGCTAGCAGTCCAGAGGTATCCTTCACGTTAAGCTGGGAACAAGTCACTTTCAGTTCAGGGCACTGCCCTTTGGTCTCACCACAGCCTCCTAACTGTTCACCAGATGTATGACAGTGGTTACAGCACATCTTAGACTGCAGGGTTTCCGGGGTGTTCATCAAATGTATAACAGTGGTTACAGCACATCTCAGACTGCAGGGGTTCTGAATGTTCCCATACCTAGATGATTGGCTCATAATTGCTACCATGAGAAATCTACTTATTTGAGGCAGGGACTCCTCTAGGGATCGCAGTCAAAGTGGAAAAGTCCAAATGGAGTGTAGTTTAGATGGTAGAATTCATACCACTTTGCAGATAGCCAAACCTCCAGAATCCAGAATGTTTATGCTACATCACCAAACTTCCAAGGTCTAGTCTCATTCATAACCCCCAGTGAAATCCATCCTTCATCTTTTGGGCTCAGTGGCAGCTGCCATAACTTGTATGGTTCCTCCATATTTTGCATGAGGGTGCTGCAGTGGACCCTGATTTCAATGGTCTGTACTGTATCAACCCATGCAATTTTTGATCAAGCTTACAAGAATCTGCAGGCAACATGTTTTGTGATGATTAACTTCCACTTTGGTCCCCCTAGGTCGTCCCTTTATTTTCCCTTCTGCCACTGTTACCATGGATGCTTCCCTCCTGGAGTTGGGGTGAGGCATTCTGAAGAGAAGACTGTACAAAGCATGTGGACATCAAAAGAGTCGAATCTTCACATCAGAGAGCTGGGAATGAGGGCAGTTCTCCTAGCACTGGAGACCTTCCACGACCCCTAGTCCAGAGGTATGATTGCAGTTCAGATGGACAGTAAGTCAGTGAACTGATAAAAATGGGTTCCTGTTTGTTGCTGTATCAATTATGCTGGACAGCAGTAAGGGTTTTGCAGTGGGTGATGTGTTCACAGTGCTTTTTCATGGCAATACATATCGTAGGGAAATCCAGTGCTTTAACAGACAAACTGAGCAGGTCCATTCTATTACATCATGAGTGGTCTCTCAGTCAGTGGCTGCTGAGATCTTCAGCCTTGCTATGACCTTTTTGCTACCCCATCCATCATCAAATGTAACAGCTACTTTCCCTTGATTCCTGAGGAGGGAGGGTCACATAGGGACAGTGTGGTCCACAGTTGTTTCCAGGTCTCCTTTACAGTTATCCACCCATTCCCCTCATGACTTTCTGATCAGTAATGTTATGTGGTTGACTTTAAGTAAACTGTATGAGAGACACTGGCAGCATGGTGTACAGGCAAAGGGAACAACACTGTTGCAAGTAAAGAGTTTTGTGACCCCCTAACAACCACCATGCTAATAACGGTGCATCTGATGTCAGTTTTCATTCAATCCTCAACTGATCTGATTCGACTCTACCATTGTTAAAGCTCATGACAACCAAAAACTCTCAAGCTTCTCCCTTACCCAAAATGCACCAACCCCAAGATCTCATTTGCCACTCTACGTGAAAGATGTTGTGACCATTATCTGAAGCAGATAAGTCTTTAAATTGAGAAATGTTTCTATTTTCTTAGCAAAATCTGTCAAATTAGGTACAAGATTAAAGATTACAAATAATCACCTTCCTTATTACTTTTTTCTAGTTAAAATATCTTTCTCTCTCTCCCTCTTTTCTTCTTTCCATGCAAATTTGTACCTTCAAGTAGTAGTATTAGTATTCTTCCCTTTTTTCTACACTCTGATACAGAAATTATCAACAATGGTAATAAGAAACTACACAATCTGTTCCTTAAAAAAAAGATGTACATGTATTTTTATTCACTTCTGTTGAAACTTAGAATCTGCTTGTTTCTTCAGTGTTGTTACCTACCATGGCAGCGAAAGAAAAAAAGGTCCAGCTGGTTTCAAAAAAATGTCTCAAGTGTGGGCGCAAAATTCCATTATTGGATGCCCACACTGTGTGTGTATTGTCTAGGACCTCTCCATTTACAAGAGGACTGCTCTGTTTGTCATGGGTTTAACCCCAGAGCCCTGTTAGATAGAAAAAATGTATTTATTTTAAAAAGGCTTCTTTCTTCTTTTGGAGAGGCTTTATCTGGAGCTGTGTCCCTTAAAAAAATCTAAAAGGACTGAATCTCCTTCTCTGAGCCCTTCTACTTCTTCTTCCAAGGTTCGGAGCAACCTAGGAAAAAACCTCCTCTTGATTTGACTTCTCCTTTGGATCCTAAAGGAAAAATTCAAAATTACTGGATCTGACCTCAACTTCGGATCTGAAGCACAGGACAAAGGGATTCATTGGATTCGAACTCAACATTGGATCTGAAGCAAAAGAAAAAAGAAATATTGGATCCAACTTCTTCGGATCCGATGCATAAGCCAACTGATCCAGCTACTCCATCCAACATTATTTACCTTCCAAAGACTAGATACTCGTCTTCAGTAGATCCAGTTCCCTCCAGGGTTCGTTCTCCCATTATGCAGAGACCTAGATCCCCTTCTGGACTATCCACTTGCTTTTCTAAGAGCATAACAGAAGAAGGTGTGGAGAGAGTAGTGAGAAGGATTCTGTCTGAGCAGACTCTGATGAATGCCCTGTTGGCTCTCACCCCTTCGGGTCAGGAGGTCCGATCTTCTGTCACACCCCCTCTTCCAGTTCCTCCTCTGATCCCTTCCATTGTCTCCAGAGTCCTTGGATCCGAGCTGTCCAGCTCTGTCTGACTCTGATGTTCATCGTGTTTCACTGTAGCAGTCATGACTGTAGGGTTCTCCCCTGCCGGCAGGCAGCCCTCGGTCGGCCAGAATTCCAAAGTCTGGGTCCGGCGTCGGCTGTTCAACCATGCTCCCTGACATCAGAGCGTCAGGAGTACAAAGCTGACAGCCGAGGCCATCTTCTCCAGTCTTTCTTGCCGTGCAGTGATAGCAGTTCACAAGTGCCGGTCGGCTGACTCCTGACTATTTTTTCTGATAAATTTCAGTCCGAAGATTTTCTTCTCCTCTCAAAGCTAAGTACCCCGTTGGGGGAACTTTTTTCTTGCTCCACTCCGATGTCAGAAAAAGTTAATAATTGTATTTCGTGTGGGAAGCAATAAGGATTTTCATTCTTACTGTATTCTTTGCTTAGGCCCTGACCACGACGTAGCTAGTTGTCGGTTTTGTGCTAGATTCAATCAACGTACAATTAAGCGAAGGTACGATTTTGCTTTTCATTACTTCGGTAGGCGCTTTAACTACAAAATGTCATCGGATATGGTTCCGGCTACCGGAGTTCACAAATGTCGCAAGGATAAAGACAGGCCTCCGAGGTCCAAATCTGATGATAGCACACAAGCGGAGCTAGCTTCAGGTTCGGCCGTCGTTAGTGAGGCGCTTTTGCAGCCCCTGTCGTCGGCCATTTCAGAACCAATGGCCGAAACGGACTCTCATGAGGAGCCAACCAGGCCTTTAAATATTTCTGTTGCAGGACCTTCGGACAATGCTCCTTCGGATGGGTCCGGAGCCGCTGTGCAGGTACCGGCTTCTGAAGGGGTTTTCAGGCTTACTCAGCTTTTAATAAAGGCAAAGCCAAAGACAAAGGCAAAGACTCCTTCTAAATCAAAGACTGCAACACAGGCCTCTTCTAAACCGGCTCCCAAGTCACAGAAACAGTTACTCAAGATGGCGGAGGATTTACTTACTATGATAGGGTTCACATCCCCGTCCAGATAAAAGGCCAAGGCAGGATGTTTATTATGATTCCTCTGATCAGGCTTCTGTTTCCTCAGTTTCTTCTTCTGACCAGGAATATTCTTTCCCTCCTTATGAAGATTCTGATGCTGTGGAATCAATTCCTTCAGCTTCTCCCCCTGAGGATTTCTCTCTTGGGGACACTTTGCATGAAATGAGGGAACATTTCCACTGGGAAGGACAGGAGTATTCGGAATCTAAGAAAAGACTGAGGGATTTTCTTCTTCTTCCCCAACATAGACCCCTGGCTATTCCTCCTGTTTTGGATATTGTGGATGATGCCTTTTCGGAGGCTAACTTAACCCCTGACTCTCTTCCTCCTGCTCCTGTTAAGCCTGATAGATATTACAGGGTTCCTGATTCCCACCAGTTTTTATACAAGAACCCTTCTGCTGACCCTGAAACCATTTCTCAGGGTCCTAAAGGAGTTAAGGCCGCTTCTGCCAAAAATCCCATTCCTACTGAAAAGGATTCTCGATCCTTAGAAAGATGGGGCAAAAAGGTGTACACTTCTGCTACTTTGTCCATTAGGGCTTTAAACTGTCAGATGTTATGTGATCCTATCTCGCCTACATTCTGACTGATGGGTTCGGAGCCGATCCCTCGGCTCCGACTCGGCACGCTTATGCCAAAGAGCGAAGTCTCTTATTGGCTGAGCTTACTATATCCCAGGATGCACCACTACCAGTCCCCCAGATCTCGTTTGCCGCTAACCTGCGAAGACGTGGTCTCGAGCTGGCTGAGCTGAGTAGTTATTTTTGACTAACTTTTTCTGTCAGTTTTTGCTATTTTCTCTCAAAAAGCTGTTTTAACAGCTATTCTTACATTGTTGTGTGATTGGATTGGATTTGTTGTGAATTTTTGTTGTGTGATTGGGTTGAGTTTGGCAGGCCCCCTTCATCTAGGGCCTTCCCGGTTAATCAACCCTCCTATATCTACATATAGTAAAAAGGCTTTAAGTTTTTGGTAGCTGTTTGTTCTTACAGGGTCTTCGAAGTCCCTTGTCATTTGCGAGTGATAACTGTAAGCCTATACTTAGGGGTGTCACCAGTAATTGTATTTGTTCCAGTCAGATTACTGAAATTCTCCCTATAATGTCTCAGAATCCTAGGCCTTCGGGCTTTAAAAAATGTGTAAAATGTAGTTTCAAAATGTCCATCACGGACGATCACTCGCTCTGTGTGTATTGCTTAGGGGCAAAACATTTACAGGAATCATGTAGCGTATGTCACGCTTTTTCCTCTAGGGTCCTCCAGGAGAGGAAAAATAAATTAATTCTTAAGGGATTAATTAAGCCTTCATTTGAAGAAGCCTTGGCATCCTCTCCTTCTCCAGCCAAAAAGAAAAGGGCGTCGGTTCCGACCAGTCCGTCGGATCCGACCGCTAAGAGACATAAGCAGGCCTCTCCTTCGGCTCCAAGGACTTCGGAGCCGAGGTCGGAACGGTCTGCCTCGATGCCACCAGTGTCGACTCCTCTGGCTTCGGAGCCGATGGCTGGGGCATCGAGAGGCGGGTCACCTTCGTCGGCTCCACTGCGCTCGGAGCCGACAAGGGTCGCCCGCTCAGACACTTCCTCCTCGGCGCCGAAGTCCACCTCGGCACCGATGGAATCTGGTGTGTATCCCCTCGGCGCCGATACTCATCGAGTCGCCTCGGAGCCGGTCCCCTAGCCCTTTGGGGCCGTTGGAGAGGCCGTCTTGGACCCGTTCTGTTTCCTCTCGGTCTTCGAGGATGTCAGATTCTGATATAGACAGGGTGCTCCAAAGACTGTTCCAGTCCCCAGTCTTCCAAAAATTTGTTTCGGTTCCGACCCAGTTGGCTTCGGAGCCGATGACCTTGGCCCACCCCATTGCCATTCCTCCTCCGACTGCTTCGGCTCCGTCGGAGCAGGTGCTGTTGGAGCCGGTGGAGATCTCAGGGTCGGCTCCGACCCTTACTCCAACCCGGGCCTTCGGGTCCGAGTTTGGTACGTGGACGTCTTCAGCTGGACCCGGGGGTGATGTTTCGGGACCTATGCTTTCGGTTCCGAGCCTCCCCCTCGGTGCTTCGGCTGCGGGACTTCCGTCGGCTATCACGGCTCCGGGGACCGGACACTCCCAGGATTCTGGGGGTCCGGCTTTCAGAGCCATGAGGAGTGCCTTGGCCAAGTCCTCTTCGCCATCTCTCCGGCTTTACCGCACCTTCCTGGGCGTGGAGACTGGGTCTTTGGCAGTTCCCTGTCCGTAGTCAGCGGAGCCCGGGCCTCAGGTTACCCCAGTGGGGTTCCTCCTCCTGAGAGTTCTTCGGAGTTGTCTTCGGAGGAACCCCCAAGGAAGAGATCGTGCAAGAGGAAGCACGTGGACTCCCCCGAGTCTATTACATCAGACACTGATCTGGATGATGCAGAGGGGTCCCAGTCGCCTCGGATGATGTCTCATTTGCAGACATCTTAGAGATCCTCAAACAACGAGGCGGCTGGATATCCAAACCCTCCTCTGCTGACGAGTCAGTGCTCCTCAAGGCCTTTGGGGCTCAGCCCTCCGCCTCCTGGGTGTCTCCGGCCTTGAGCTTCTGGATTTAGTTTGTCGAAGGGCGTGGGAACATCCAGATACCATGGAACCAGTCCCTTCTCGTCCAAATAAATTTTTGTCTGCTCCCCCTGAGAAGGAGTTCCTCACTAAAGGCGTGACTGTAGATGCCATGGTGGTGGCATCTGCTACACAACAGGACGTGGCAGAGGCTTCAACGTCCGTCCATCCTCCTAATAAGGAGTCTAGGAGTATGGACAGGTGCGGAAGCACCCTGACTTCAGCGGCCTTTACTTTAAGGTCTCTGAATTATTTGGCACATTTTACCAGGCTTCAGAGGGATCTGGTCAAGGAGTTGTCAGATTCCTCTCGGTAACCTACCTGAGCAGCTAGCCCAGTCGGTTAGCTCTCAGTTGGCTATCCTTACGCCAATTTCTAACTCGTCCATGAGGCTCATTTCCTATGCGGCCGAAGGGGCGGTAGAGCGCAGGCACAGGCGTGGCTCACGAGACAAGCCTGGCTCCGCTTGTGTCAGTTCATGGAGGCCTTCAAGTCTTCCTTCACGACGCTCCCTTTGATGGGTCCTCATTGTTTGGACCCAAGGTTAAAGACACCCTTACCCGCTGTGAGCAAGAGGGAAAAACTTTATCTGCCGAGGTGCCCGTTATTCCACTCCCTTCGCCTTACCCCAAGGCTAAAGGAGGGGAAAATGTGGTTCCAAATCTCGTAAGTTTTTCTCCCAACAGCAGGAAGACTTCCCTTCCAGAGGCAGAGGACGGGGAAATTTTTCAGGGAGACGCCGTCCCAGAGGCGGCAGAGGGCCCCGCAATTCTGGAGACCGCGAGTCCTTTCGTGGCTCTTCAGCCTCCCACACGTCATGAGGGATTGCCCGGCTGTGCTGCTCCGGAGCCAGTCGGGTGTCGTTTTGCCAAGCACCTAAAAGCCTGGGAGGCAATCACTCAGGACAGATGGGTGCTTCGGATCATTGCCGGAGGTTACACCATCCCATTCACATACTCGCCCCCACCGTCCAAAAGAATCCCAGTTCAAGCTCTGATCTCGAGATCCAAAGCCCCAGCCAGGATGGTTCTACAAGTTTTAGGCTCAATGTCTGCCACGGTCCTTTTAGTTCCTCTGGCGAGATTACACATGAGGATTCTTCAGTGGCTATTGTCAACTCAATGGTCCTTTCAAGATCTTCCTCTCAATCATCACATCATGATCACGGAAATATGCAAAAGGGACCTTCGCTAGTGGCTTCAGACATCCAACTTGGATCAAGGAAAACCCTTTGTTCTTCCCTCTCCAGTGGTTACCCTGACGACAGATGCCTCCCAGATAGGGTGGGGGGGGGCATTGTCTGGGCAGGCTAGTTCAGGGCTCCTGGCTTCCAGACGAAGCTCTCCTCCACATCAACGTGTTGGAGATGAGGGCTGTACTTCTATCACTACAGGCCTTACACAAATTTCTTCCTCAGGGCATCATCGCCATCCACACAGACAACATGTCGGTGGTCTGGTATCTGAACAAACAAGGAGGGACCAGATCACCCCTTTGCAGAGAGGCCATGAGGGTGTGGGAATGGGCTGTAGCTACCAACCGCTTCTTGGTAGCGACCCACATCCCGGGAAGGTCAAATATATTGGCAGACAAATTGAGCAGGACAATTCTCTCACCTCACGAATGGTCTCTAAACCACACAGTAGCAGCTCAGGTTTTCAGGAGATGGGGACGCCGTGCTGCGACCTATTTGCAACTCCACTGAACACCAAGTGCCAAAGGTTCTTCTCCTTGATCCCACATCACGGAGTACCAGCTATGGATGCTCTAGCACAACCTTGGCCAACAGGGCTTCTTTATGCCTTTCCTCCAATTCCACTTCTCCCCAAAGTTATTCAAAAAGCTTCTCAATTGGGGTCCTCAATGATACTGATTGCCCCATTCTGGCCTCGTCAGGTATGGTTTCCTTACCTGAAGAAGCATGTGGACGATCCGTGGACTTTGGACCTAATTCGGACTTGCTAATCCATCAGTTGGGACATCGGCATCAGTCCCTTCAATCTTTGAAATTGACAGCTTGGCTCCTCCACTTCCGACTTTAGTTAGAAAGCACACACTAGACCCGAAGTTGTTCACATTTTATCTTCGCCCACAAACCCACCACTAACAAATTGTACCTCAGTAAGTGGAAGAGGTTTGCTATCTGGGCTCAACTCAAGGGCTTAGACCCTATCTCTGCTCCTGTCCCAGAGGTTTTGAAATTCTTAACATCCCTGTTTAATCAAGGATCTTCTGTCTCAACTATTAAAGTCCAACTAGCGGCTATCTCTAAATTCCACGAATCCATGGATCCTCCTTTGATGAGCAACAGACTATGTAAAACTTTCATTAAAGGTGCGAGCTTATTAAGACCCCAATTTTTCATCCTGCACCTCCGTGGGATCTTGATTTGGTGCTTCACATTAACATCTTCCCCTTTCGAACCGGCTGCTACATGTGAGTTAAAATATCTGTCATGGAAAACTGCCTTCTTAGTTGCTATTACTTCTGCAAGAAGAGTTTCAGAGCTTCAAGCCCTGTCTATTAAGCCACCGACTTGATTTTCCACAAGGATAGAGTATCACTTAGGCCTAATCCATCCTTTGTTCCAAAGGTCTGTTCTAGTTTCTGTCTCCAACAATCTCTAGAGCTACCAGTTTTCTTCCCAAAATTCTCCAATGAAGCAGAATACACTCTCCATAAATTGGATGTTCACAGGCAATTACGCTTCTATTTAGACAGGACTCAGCAACTTCGTAAGTCAGACCAGTTGTTTGTGTCCTTCTCAGATAATAAATTGGGCCAAACTATCACAAAAGCTACTATCTCCAAATGGATCAGAGATTGCATAACTCAGGCTTATTCTTCATCGAATAAGCAACTTACAACATCCATCAAAGCTCATTCTACCAGGGCTATGGCTACTTCTATAGCTTTTCATTCCAAGCTCGCTATATCGGAAATTTGTGCTGCCTACTTGGTCCAATCCGCACACTTTCATTTCTCACTACAAATTGGATGTGGCATCTAGAGGACGAGCTTCATTTGGTTCCACGGTACTCAGGAGTGTTTTCCAGTGAGCCACCCAGGATTCAGGTGCTAGGGACGCTGTCCCATCAGTCAGAATGTAGGCGAGATAGGATCACATAACATCTTTTAGTTATGTACTCACCATAACTTCAGATGTTTGGGATCCATCTCGCCTACATTCCTAATACCCACCCTCCTTCCCCCTGCCTTGGAGATCAGAAGAGATTGAACAGTTTTGAGTTCTACTGTTTTATCTTGTTTCATCTGACGATGTTATATAAGCAGGGTATGCATGTGTGCATGTATGCGGACAAACTAGATCTGGGGGACTGGTAGTGGTGCATCCTGGGATATAGTAAGCTCAGCCAATAAGAGACTTCGCTCTTTGGCATAAGCGTGCCGAGTCGGAGCCGAGGGATCGGCTCCGAACCCATCAGTCAGAATGTAGGCGAGATGGATCCCAAACATCTGAAGTTATGGTGAGTACATAACTAAAAGTTTCATATGCTGAAATACCAGCAATTTCTCTTGTCTGTTTTAAAACAAAAGCTTACTTCCATTTCTGCCTGTGCAGATGATAAGGAATTACATGACTTATTGCATGCCACTGAACAAGTTGGGAAGCATGGTTTACACTGTGGATTTGATGCCTTGGAGGCTTCTTATAGGGCTGCGGCCTCCGACACAGTCATTAGAAGGCATGCATGGCTAAAGGAACAAAATTTGCCTGAACAAGTAAAGGCTAAATTATTGGATGCTCCTGTTCAGCATAATGTTTTGTTTGGATCAAAAGCTAAAGAGGTGATTAAAAAGATGGAGGATAAGGCGAAATCCATGCAAACAGTTAAAGATTTCTTACAAGTACAGCCACCTAGATTTAGCAGGAATTGGCCTTCAAAAAATTGGTCCTTTCCCACTTCAGACAGGCCTCAGAGGGGTAGATATATATGCTCCAGAGGAAGGCCTCAAACACAAGCTTCTTATAGACCAAGTCAGTGGACTGCTTCCACCCCTAGGGGAGGAGAGGACAGGTCACAAACTCAAAGGAAACAAACTCAATGACTCCCTCTGTTGGGCTACAGGAACTTCTTGCCTGAAAGCCCCTCTCGGAGGAAAACTTTCTCTTTTTTTATCAAAATTGGATTCAAATAACCCAAGACAAGTGGGTTTTGGATGTGGTTTTAAGAGGTTACAAATTCCATTTTCATACCTTGCCAAGGCCAAGCGGATGGCCAGACCTTCCAAAACATCAATGGACGGAGGCCTTAAATCAGGTGGAAGCTCTTTTGGCTATGAATGCCATAGAACCGGTTCCACTTTCAGAGATGGGAAAAGGTTTTTACTCAAGGCTCTTTCTAGTCCCAAGGAAGCAAAACTCATGGAGACCCATTCTGGATCTATCGGTCTTGAACACCTTTCTAGAGATTCCAAAATTCAAGATGCTTACTCTGCAGCAGCTACTTCCAATGCTGTCCAAAGATGCATGGATGGTAACTTTGGATTTAAAGGAGGCATATTTACACATTCCCGTCAGGCAGGATCGCAGAAAATACCTCAGGTTCAAGGCCGGATCGAGGCACTTTCAATTCTCTGCAATGCCCTTTGGATTGTCTACTGCGCCCAGGGTCTTCACCAAATGCCTGGCTCCTGTAGTAGCTTACTGCAGACTCAAGGGAATTCAAATTTACCCTTATCTGAACGATTGTCTAATTCAGGCAGACAGCAAGGATGTCTTACTCCAGCATCTAGAATTTGTACAGAACCTCCTCAAGTTCCTGGGATTCTCTGTAAACATAAAAAAGTCAAATTTGACACCATCACAACAGATAACTTTTCTGGGTGCTCTTCTAAACATCACAACCCAGATGGCATTTCTGACATCCGAAAAACAATTACAGCTGGCTTCAACTTTCAAAACCTTGGCAACTTTAACTCAACTATCTGCAAGGAAATTCCTGCAGGCTTTGGGTTGCATGGCCTCCTGCATCCTTCTCGTACCATATGCAAGACTACACATGAGGAAAATACAGTGGCACCTAAAAAGTGTATGGTCTCAGCATTGCCACAGTTTAGACATACTGATCTCCGTCCTTCCTTGCCTTCAAAAGGAATTTCTTTGGTGGTCCAGGGCATGTGCTCTAAACAAAGGGAAACCTGTCTGCTTCCTGCCACTCTGTTTCTAACCATGGACGCCTCGAATTACGCTTGGGGAGCCCATTTTCAGGGCAACTGTCTGCAGGGCCTTTGGACAAAGGATCAGAAGCACCTGCATATCAATTTAAAAGAAATGTTAGCCGTTCAGAAAGCTCTATTGGCCTTCAAGAATCTTTTACAACCAGGACAACTACTAATACGGACAGACAACACCACAGTTATGTGGTACATAAACAAGCAGGGGGGATCTCATTCTTACCCCCTTTGCAGACTTGCCATTGATCTATGGAACACAGCTCTAGCTTGCAATCTAGATCTTCAAGCTCAGTTTCTACCAGGGAAACAAAACTTCCTGGCAGACAGTCTGAGCAGAAACCTTTCGGATCCACACGAGTGGATGCTGGACACCAAAATATTCAGGATGATAACAGTAGTCTGGGGATGTCCTCACATAGACCTCTTTGCATCCCATCTCAATCATCAACTACCAAATTTTTGCACCAGGTCTTTCCACAGAGAAGCTTGGAAAGTGGATGCCCTGTCATTCGGTTGGAGGAACCTCTCAGGATATGCCTTTCCACCTCTTCCTCTTCTTCCACGGGTCTTATTGAAGATAAAACAGGACAAGCCCAAGATGATAATCTTGCTGGCTCCAAATTGGCCTCTGCAGTTTTGGTATCCATCTCTAAAAAACCTATGTCTGGAGCCCCCTTGGGTTTTACCTTAGTCTCCGAACCTTCTGTCCCAACATCAGGGTCAGGTTCTACACTCTCATGTCAGAACTCTCAGCCTGGCGGCCTGGTTAATCCAGGGCCTTTGATTTCTTCTTTCCTACCCAAGCAGGTTATGGATGTCATTTTAGAAGCCAGACGTCCTAGCACTAGAAAATCTTATGCAGGAAAATGGAAAAGATTTTGTTCCTGGATGCAGGCTCAGGATTTTGATCCTCTTCTTCCTAACATTACCTTAATTTTACTTTACTTGACAGATCTCTTACATAAGGGTCTCTCTTTCTCTTCCATTAAGATACATGCCTCTGCTATTTCTGGTCATTATAATACAGACCTTCCCATCTTTTCCCACCAGCTTGTGAGACAGTTTCTCAGAGGAGCTGAGAACTTAAGACCTCCTAGATCTCCTCCCATTCCTGCTTGGGATCTCAACTATGTTTTGGAAAAACCAACCTTGCCTCCTTTTGAGCCTGCTGCCTCGTCTGACATCAAGTTTTTATCTTGGGAGACAGCTATCTTGTTAGCTCTAACCTCTGCCAGGAGAGTTTCAGAGTTACAAGCACTTATGGCTGTGGAACCTTATATTATTTTTCATCAAGACAGGGTATCTTTGAGGACTAATCCTACCTTCATGCCTGAGGTGGTTTCCAAAGTGGCTTTAAGTCAAACTATCCACTTACCAACCTTTTTCCCCACTCCTCAAAATAAAGGGGAAAGGATCTTACATTCCTTGGATGTACACAGACAACTATGTTTTTACCTGGACAGAACCAAGGACATCAGAAAATCAGAATAATTGTTTGTTTCTTATGTTTCAAGCTCCCAAGGTAAAGCCATTTCAAAACAGACCATTTCTAAATGGATTGCTCATGGAATCAGATTTTGTTATTCACACCATGGAAAGCAAATCCCAGGGAGTATACGGACTCATTCCACCAGAGCTGCTGCCACTTCTGCGGCCTTCCTCAGGGGAGTTCCTACCAAAGACATTTTGGAAGCTGCAACTTGGAGTTCAGTGCATACTTTTTCTAAGCACTACAATCTACCTCTCTACTCTAAGTCTAGAGCAGGCTTTGCCTCTGCAGTCTTGCAGGGCCTTCTAGCCGCCCCTTCTTCTTTATGACCACCTCCCTTTCTTTCAGCTTTGGGATTCTACCCTACAGTCATGACTGCAACAGTGAAACACGATGAACATAGTACAGTTGTGTACACCTACCATAAATGTAGTGTCTTCACTGTTGCAGTCTGGGTTTCCCTCCCTCCTGTCCCCTCTTATTTTTACTTTTGTGTAGTTCCATTGTTCACCATTCTTCTGAGGTGTATTTGCAAAGGTTATGGGACCTTTTTCATTTTGGGACTCCTGACATCTGGGGCAAGAAAAACTGGAGAAGATGGCGTCGGCTGTCAGCTTTGTACTCCTGGCGCTCTTGACGTCAGGGAGCATGGTTGAACAGCCGACGCCGGACCCAGACTTTGGGATTCTCGCCGACCGAGGGCTGCCTGCCGGCAGTGGAGAACCCTACAGTCATGACTGCAACAGTGAAGCCACTCTAACATCTACATTTATGGTAGGTGTACACAACTGTACTATCTGAGGATAGGAGGTCTGCCTACGAGACTATGGAGAGAACATTGTCTGTCTCAGCAACATAGCTCCTACCCCCTTGGATCCTTAGTCTACAGCCTTGATGTGTCTGCATTTGGAGTCTCAACTCTTTTCCACAGGGATGACCAGTACTGAAACCCCAGGCTTCCTAGCAGGGTATCCTGACTTCTTCTGATACCTCCCCAGAGTATCCCACTGAGAAGGTCCCTAAGAAGGTGATGTGCAAGAGGAAGCGCTTGGACTCCCCAGAGGAGTCTGTCACAGAAGATGCAGACTTCCATGAGGGTGAAGGGTCCCAACGGTCACCTCCCAAAGATGTCTCATTTGGAGACATCCTTGAAATCTTAAAACAGAGAGGTGGCTGGATGTCCATCAACCCTTCGTCCAAGGAGTCTGTATTCCTGAAGGCTTTCGATACTGACTTGTCTACCTCCTGAGTGACTCCACCCACTAATGAACTCATTGAGTTGATCTCTCTCTGGGCATAGAAAGATCCTGACACTATTGAACCAATACCTCTGTAACCTGGCAGAATTATGGTGCCACTGGAGAACAAACGGTTTTGGGAAAAAGGAGTTCCTGTTGATACCATAGTTGTGGTGGCGGCCACCAAAAAGGAACTTACTGAGGAGACTTCCGCTGTTCAGCACCCCCCCCAATCAGGAGTTTTGGGTGATGGACAGGTTTGGGAAGTGTATCTATGCTTCAGCGACCTTCGCCTTAAGGTCACAGAATTGTTTGGCACATTTCACAAGGTTATAGAGGGATTTGATTAAGGAGCTTTCAAATACCTTCTCCGGATCCATTTCTGAGGAAGTGCAGTCATCTGTCACTTCTCATTTGGCTACCCTGCAATCTGTTTCCAATTCGTCCATGAGGCTCATTTTGCATGTAGCCAAAGGAACCTCAAGGGCAGTAGATTCAGGCATTTCCATCAGGAGGCATGCCTGAGTGCGTTTATGTGATTTTTGCGGAGCCCTTCAAGTCTTTTGTCAATGCTCCTTTTGACGGCGCATCTTTGTTTGGCCCGAAAGTGAAAGACACATTATCCAGGTATGAGAAGGATGGAAAGACCCAGTCTGCTGTGGATGTAGATTTTTCTACCCCTCAAAAATCCTTTTCCAGGAATCAATGAGGTAGTCGAAAGATGTGGTTCAAAAAGTCCCAGGGACCTTTCCAGGACACACGTGGAGGACGTTCCCTCAGGGGTATTGGGAGGAACTCTAATGGTAGACGCCACTCTGCAGCAGAGGTGGCCCACAAAACCAGGGATCCAGAGATTCATTTTTTGACAGAGCCTTCCAGGGTTCCTGAAAGGAGGCCTGATTGCCCTCCTCTGGACACAATCAGGGGTCAACTATCCCTGCCCCAGAGAGCCTAGCTAAACATAACCGATACTTAGGTGCAGAGGATTATTTCCAGAAGTTATATAATACCATTTTCCCTTCCTCCTACAGTTTCAAGAAAAATCCCGGATGTTTCACCCAGTCAGAGGGAACAGGCAACAATTCAGGTACAAAAGCTGAGGGAAAAAGAGTCGCCCAAGAGGTCCCACCAGACTAGTTAGAACCCGGAACTTACTCGAGATTCTTTTTAGTGCCAAAGAAAACAGGGGACTGGAGACCAGTTTTGGATCTCAGCAACTTGACCAAGTCAGTTTGGTGCACCAAGATCGGGATGGTCACGGTTCAGTCCATTCTCCCTTTTCTGAGCAAGGATGACTGAATGTGCTCAATAGTATGCATCCTAAAGGTCAATCTCATTAAGATGAACAGGCAATCCCGAAGGCATTTATGCTTCTGGCTGGGAGCCTGTTATTACCAGTTCAGAGTTCTGCCCTTTGGTCTCACCACAGTCCATAGGGTATTTTACCAAATGTATGGCAGTAGTAGCAAATCACGTGAGACTGCTAGGATTCGGGGTGTTCTCATTCAAAGGGGATCCAGTGTCTGTCCGCCTGGGATGACATGCTCAACAAGCCACGCTGCTTCACTAGAGACGGCTTGCACCTGTCACCCTTAGGCTTTTGAATACTGGCCAAGGCTCTTGCCACCCCTGTAGTGCCTTTTTTAGGCAAGGTACAAAAGACAAACCCACCACTGTAAATAGCACAAGTAACAAAAAACTGAGGGTAATACTACTCAATGCCAGAAGTCTAAACCTCAAAATGCAAGCACCCGAGGCACTCCTCAGTATGGAGAAAATCGATATGTGCAGTAACAGAAACCTGGTTTAAGGCTCCAGAGAGCACCCCAGTACTACCAGGCTACAACTCATACCATACATTTCAGCCACAAAACCCAGACCGAAATAAAAAAGGCGGGGGCGTATCCATATTCATCAATGATACCTACACCTCCAGGTTAGTAGCATAGCATAATGCTTCAGAGATCATCCACGTGCAACTAACAATGGGCAAAACTGCATTTCAAATTGTAGCTTGCTACAGATCACCCACCATGTCCCAGGACCCCCATTCCGAGTTTCTGGAAACACTGGGAAACATAAAGGTCCTACCAAACACCCTAATATTGAGTGATTTCAATTACCAAAACATTAACTGGGAGAACTACTCAAGTACTAACTCCCTTGCCCAACATTTCCTAGAGTTTATAAACTCAAAAGCCCTGGATCAACTGGTCAACACTCCCATCTGAGGTGACAACATATTGGACCTGGTCATCACCAACATGGGCGACCGGTGTTCCACACCGGAGGTCAACCCCTTACTGGTTAGATCTGACCATAAACAAATCACTCTGGATATCCACATTCCGCCCCCACCCCCGGTCAAGGAAACCACCGTGAAAAACTTTTCAGAAGCAAACGCCACGTTACTTAAGACCGAGGTGGAAAGTTTCAAAGCCCCCATGCTAAAGGATAACGCTGCCCAAGCTGCAAAATCCTTTATTAATGCATTCTAGGGGCACCTACAAGAATGCATGGATCATGCTATCCCAAGCAAAGCCAAGACTCACTCCAAGAAAAGGAAACTGGTGGACCCCTGCCATAAACAAGCTATACAACAGAAGGAGGAAACTAGTACAGAAAAGAGTAAAATCCCAAGAAGGAAAGACGTCCCTGATCAGTATCAGCAGGAAACTATATGATCCCTAATAAAATCATCCAAGGCTAGCTTCGAAAGAAAAATTGCCAAGGACTCCAAAGATAACCACAAGGCATTCTTTAGTTATGTCAACAATCTTAAGTGGCAATGCTCAGATCTGCTTGGAGTTGGTGCAGAATGACACAAAATACACTGAACCGACCTTTATCTCCAACATCCTGATAGACAGGTTAACTGCAAACATCACCCCCCTGTCACCCCCAGATGGGCCCATAACCATACCAGAAGAATGTAGAGCCCCTGAAATCACAGACACTCGGGTTAAAACAGCCCTCTCCAAAACTAAAAACACAGCATCAATAGGACCGGACGGTGTCCCAGACTGTGTCCTACATGAGCTGAAAGACGAACTAACCCTTCACCTAAACACACTGTTCAAACTCAGCCTCTCCACAGGCTACGTACCCATGGTGTGGCGCACAGCAATGGTTATTCCGCTCCACAAAGGTGGAGCCACAACAGACCCTGGGAACTATCACCCTATAAGCCTGACTAGCTTATTCTGCAAGGCTATGGAGCGCATCATCATGGAAGTCATTAACAGTGACATTGGGAACCTCCAAACACTGGACCCTACCCAGTTCGGCTTTAAGGGCAGATCATGCCTTCTAAACCTGGTGGACTTCTTTGGGACAGTTACCAGGGCTGTAGACCAGGGAAAGATGGTACACACAGCCTACATATACCTCACAGAGGCCTTCAACACCATTCCCCATTCTGGTATTATAGACAAGCTCACCAGCCTGAACATAAACCCGTGTCACAAAATGGGTTGCCAACTGGCTCACGGACAGAACCCACATTGTGAGAGTTGCAGGAGCTAGATCTGACTCTAAACCAATTACAAGTGGCATTCCCCAGGGCTCAGTCCTAGAACCCCTCCTGTTTGACATATACTTCTCAGAGGTACAGGCAAGCACAGGAGGACTATGGCTCACCAAGTTCGCAGACTATTGCAAACTAGGGGCTATAATTGACTCTACGGCTGACACAGACATCCTCCAAAAGGGTCTCACTGAGACAGATACCTGGTGCCAAAGTCATGGCTTCAAGCTAAATGCAAAAAAGTGTATAGTCATCCCCTTTGGAAAAAACAAAGTACCCACAAACTACCACATAGGTGGTAGTCTCCTAAATACGGAAGACGTAATAAGGAATCTGGGGACCCAAGTAGATAGTAATCTCTCCTTTGATAATCACATTGCAAGAGAGGTTAGAAAATCTTTCTATGTGGCCCACGTAATCACAAAAGGGTTCGCATCCAGATCAAAAGAGGTCATTGTTCCCCTCTACTCATCATTCATCAGACCCATCATAGAGTACAGTGCCCCATTTGGGATGTACCTTGCAAGACACCTGCAACAACTGGAAAGACCACAGAAGTACCTCACCAAGAGGATCACTGGCCTCAAACAGATGCCCTATGCAGCTTGACTGAAGAAACTCCAGCTGTAGTTGGTTGCATACCGCCTACTCAGAGGTGACCACTGCCTGACATACAAGGCCATGTCCAACCCAGAATTGATGGACATGCTCCACCTAAAGAAAACCATATCCCCTCGAGCCACAAGCTCTAGGGATCTAAACCTCGCCACAACAATAAATAGGACATGCTGGAGGGATAGATTCCTGTCCCAGAGACTTCCCATGCTTTGGAACAAGATTCCAATCTACATTAGGCAGAGCTCCTCACTAACACTCTTCAAGAGAAGCCTTGACGAGTGGATGGGAAACAGAAAGTTTACCCCGGGGATCACTTCAGTGGCTCTCTTGGACAGAGGCACAGGGAACTAATCTATGGGGGTGGAGAAAGCCAACACATTCTGGCTGGGCTTATAAATGCCTTCGGGCCGATAGCCTAGTACCTACCTATGAACCTATATCTAGATGACTGGCTCATTACTGCCCTGGTCAGATGTCGGTTAACAAGGGCAAGAGATCAGGTTCACTAGACATGTTCTCATCTGGGGGTAACCATAAACTACGAGAAGTCTCAACTGGAACCAGTCCAAACTTTGGAATTTATGGGAGGATTGTTCAACACAAAGTCAGTGATAGCCTCACTACGTCTTTGAAGGGTTCAGACTACATGGTCACAGGTCAGAAAAATAATCCTCAGTACCAGAATTTCAGCCTACTTAGTCCTTCAAGTTCTAGGATCAGTGTCAGTGGCAATAACACTAGAACCTTTAGGCAGATTTTACATAAGGATCCTTCAGTGGATGCTAACAACACAGTGGTCGATACTTTACTTTACTTTACTTTACCAACCCATGCTAACCCCAATATGAATCATCCACACATGCAAGAGGGATCTCAAGTGGTGCATTCAATCGGACCAGGTTCTACAAGGCCATCTGTTCATACCCCCTAAGCCCAAAGACATAGTGACCATGGACTCTTCCCATTTGGGGTGGAGGGGCATTTTCTGGGGAAACAGTCCAAGGCACTTGGTCCCCTGAAGAGGCCAACTTGCATATCAATGTCCTAGAGATGAGAGCAGTGTTTTTAGCATTTCAGGCACTTCAGAATGCCCTCCCTTTGGGGACAATTGCAATTCAGATGGGGACAGTATGTCAGTAGTTTGGTGCATCAACAGACAAGGAGGGACCAGATCTTATCCTTTGTTTTGAGAAGTGCTCAGAGTGTGGCAATGGGCAGTCTCATACAACCACTTTCTCATAGCATGATAGCAGACACGCTGAGCAGGTGCATTCTTCTACCTCACGAGTGGTCCCTCAACAAGAACGTAGCAGAAATGATTTTCCATCAGTGGTGCCAGCCTTGCTGCAATCTTTACTTCTCCCCTAAACAAAAAATGCAGCAGCTATTTTGCCCTAATCTCCCCCACAGGGGGCTTCACCGAGTGATGCTCTACTTCATGATTGGACACCCAGTCTACTTTATGCTTATCCACCAATTCTGCTAATTCTGAAATTCCTACAGAAAGCTGCCATATTAAAGAGCAAAGTCATCTTCATTGCACCTTACTGGCCTCGACAGATTTGGTTCCCCTTCTTTTGGCCTCACTTACTTCACCATTCTTGGATCCATCTCCAGGCCTCCTATCAAATCCGGCAGGCATGATTCATCCAGACATTATCAAAAATCAGGCCGATGGTCTGGCTTCTCCAATTCCATTAATAGCCAGACAACCTATGTTCTCTTCACTTGTCTGACATATTCTTTTATCTTCCCATAAATCCTCTACACGAAGGCTGTACTTCAGTAAATGGAAAAGGTTTGTTTACTGGGCTTGCCAAAGTAATGTTGATCCTTCTTCAGCTTCCATACATAACATCCTGGAATTTTTCATTCTACTTTTAAAGGAAGTAGTTTCTCAACAGTTAATGTTCGGTTAGCAGCTGTATGGAATTTTCACACTGGATTTGAGGGTTTCTCTGCTGCTTCTCGTAAGCTCTGCATATCTTTTTTACAAAGCACTCTTCTTCTAAGACCTCCTTTTGAAAGACCCTACTCCCTCTTGGGACCTGAATATGGTACTGCAAGCTGTTACTTGTTCCCCATTTGAACCAGCAGCTGTGTGTGACCTTAAGTGCCTTTCTTGGAAGACAATTTTTCTGGTAGAAATTCATCTGGCAGAAGTAATAGCTGATATTCAAGCATTGTCCTCAAAACTTCCATACCTGATTTTTCACAAGGGTAGAGTTAGTGATGAACTAATGCATTCTTTCTTCCTAAGGTGGTGTCGGAGTCTAATATCAATCAGTCTACTAATTTGTCAGTACTCTTTCCTAAATTTGCTGACAAGGATGAATACATGTTACATTTATTGGATGTTCACAGACAATTATGTTTTTACTGAAATAGAGCACAAGACATCAGAAAAAATAATCAATTGTTTGTCTCATTTGCGAAAGTAAAATTGGGAAGGCCAGTTGCCAGAAAAACTTTAGCCAGGTGGCCGGCTGATTTGTATTTCATTTATTTATAACAAATTGGGCATTACCTTACCAAAACTGGTACTGGCCCATTCAACTAGATCCATGGCAACTTCTTCAGTTTTTCAGTCTAGAATGTCCGTGGATGATATTTGCACAGCAGCAGCTTGGGCCACTCCCCATACCTTTTGTTACTCACTACAAATTGGATTTGGTCTCTAGAGATACAGCATCATTTGGTTCAGCTGTGCTCAGGAATAATGTTCATCGAGTCCACCTGGGATTTTAGTTAGCTGGGGACTCTGTCCCATCAGTTGAGGATAGAATAAAAATTGACAACATTGGATAAAGACGTTATGTACTCACCATAATGTTCCATTTGTGTTGTCCAATTTCATGCTTCCTGAACTCCCCTCCCACCAACTCTCATCCTTTGAAAACTCCTGGAAGAATAAGTGGTTAGTGGACAATACTGTTTTTTTATTGAATTCCAGATATAGTCTTCTTCCTATTTGTCTGTAAATATTTCCTTTTTAGTAAAATCAGCAAATAAGATCTAAGGCACTTGGGGATGGTACATTATGGGTAAGGGAGAAGCTTGAGAGTTTTTGGTTGCCATGAGCTTTAGCAACGGCAGAGTCAGATCCGAACCCATCAGTTGAGGAAGAATGAAAATGGACAACACAGATGGAATGTTATGGTGAGTACATAACTTCCTTTTTTCCGTACCAGTAGAGCAATGCCTAAGATGATTGGTAAGCAGAAAATCTCAGGTGAGTCTGTTGCTGCTGACCAGGAGTACCAGGAGTGTGCCTAAAATGATCCAATGGCTGAGACTAATGTTGCTAGTGGCCATGATCCAATGGCTGACACTAATGTTGCTAGTGGCCATGACCATTCTTATAACATGTTACAGGAACACTGACATTACTTTGTGCTGCAGAAAAAAGAGCTGTCCACCTGGTACAGGATGGTAGGTTGACAGGAGGTGGGTCATCTGTCAAGCCACCCCTGATAGAGACAAAGGAGTTTCTCACCTGTGTCAGGGGAAGTATCATCACCACTTGGTCCCACGCTGATCATTGGTACAGAGCTTCACTGTGCAACAATAGTATTTACCAGACATGCCCCAGGTATGCACAGCTCTTACTCTTTAACAGTAGCCATAATTCCTCTTGACCTATGTATTTCACCTGCATGACCATCTGCACAAGATATGCTATGTAAATGTTTGTTTTTCAAATGCTACTATTCCTACACCTGACTTTGAGGTATAGTTCTGGTGCTGGTCATACTTGCACAAGATGTTGTGCTTTGCTTTGTTTATAGGTGATGCCCTGCCTGGTACCATCACTTTGTTTATAGGTGATGCTCTGCCTGGTACCATCACTACTGAATTGTCGCTGCTTGCCTGATGGGTGTGTAACCTTTAATAATGGATGGGATGAGCTGTCACAGTCAGAGAGCACAGTGCTTGTTTTTGTGTTGAAGACAAGAAATGTGACTGTTGGATCCTGTACACAGACCATGGACACAGCCTCTATGCCTGCAGACATCTGGGAGACACTCGCCACACATTGAAGACATGTTGCTGGAGACAGTAACAGTTGGGGGAAATGTGGTAACCCACCCCTGAACACTTGTCAGGTTCTACCTCTAGCCCACTTGGGGATACACAAGGGAGGTGAGGCCGTAGTGTTCACTGGAGTCATGGTTACTGTCTTCTCCATGAAACTGCTGTGTCAATGGCTTCATCCCAGAATATGTGCATGGCAGTAATGGAAGCACAGGCTAGTACCACCATAGCCATGTCAAGAGTTAGTAAGACGGATGCAGAGTGTCCAAGATGACCTTCAGGAGTTTGTATCTTGTGTGTGTGATTGTTTTGATAGACTTAATCACATACTTGAATGTGCCATTTCCTCCTTAAGCTTGGCTGTTGTGTATGAGGTGCCATCCACAAAGCTATTCCACTGCCACCTTCTCAGATGGGGACTGTTGTGGCCATGGACAGCTTAGATCAGTCACACAACACTAGCACTTCACAACTACATCTTTTATGGAGGTGTCTACAGCTACGTCATGGCAGTTAAGGCAGTGACATATCTGGTAGTGGATATCATTCATGGTCATGCACCATGGTGACATCTAGCTTGGCCTGTAGTACAACCAGTGTAACTCCTGGTAGAATCCGCTGTTATCAGCCTCCTGCCATACTTGCCATGGACCTGTCCAGTAGATTGATTCACATTGGTGCAACTACTGCTGAGGCAGTGTTCCAAAAAAACACATACAGCCCAACAGCCCCACATTTATATCACACACACTGGCATCCAGTGACCATGACCCTTCAGAAAGCCTTTTACATTGTTATCCCTCCACACTCACAAGACCACTCACAAGACCTACACACAAGTGCACTATTGCTTTTAATTGTCCACAGCATTTGCACATTTCCCTCAGAAAGACCTTCACACATGTGCTTCATTCCCCACCTGTGCAAATAACTGTTTCTTGTCCTTTGTACATTGCTACTTGAGTTGCCTATTTCCAGTGCACAGTGTGGTTGGCCTATACATGGGTAAGCACAATCTGGTGCTGGATGTTATGTGATCCTATCTCGCCTACATTCTGAATGATGGGTTCGGAGACGATCCCTCGGCTCCGACTCGGCACGCTTATGCCAAAGAGCGAAGTCTCTTATTGGCTGAGCTTACTATATCCCAGGATGCACCACTACCAGTCCCCCAGATCTCGTTTGCCGCTTCCCTGCGAAGACGTGGTCTCGAGCTGGCTGGGCTGAGTAGTTTTTATTAACTAACTTTTCTGTCAGTTTTTTGCTGTTTTTGCTCACAAAAGCTGTTTTAACGGCTATCGCTAACTTTGTGTACGATTTGGATGTAAAATTGTTGTGTGTGATTGGGTTGAGTTTGTTTTCGCCCCTCCATCCAGGGCCTTCCCGGACTATCAACCTTAATTACTTACAGGGTCTCTAGTAAATTTATAGTTGGTTTAGAGTTCCCTGTTCTTTTTACAGGAAGTGTGTGCATTAAGCTATTACTGTAAGCTTAGCTTTATCATCAGTAAGACTTTAGTGATTTACTTTCCTGTCAGTGACTAAATTTGTGTAACATCATGTCTCAAACCCCTAGGCCTTCGGGCTTTAAAAAATGTTCAAATGCGGGTTTAAAATGTCTATCACAGACGATCATTCGCTCTGTGTATATTGTCTCGGGCAAAGCACTTGCAGGAGTCATGCAGTGTATGTCACGCTTTTTCCTCAAGGGTCCTCCAGGAGAGGAAAAATAAATTGATTCTTAAGGGGTTAGTTAAACCTTCCTTTGAAGAAGCCTTGGCATCCTCTCCTGCTCCGGCCAAAAAGAAAAGAGCTTCGGTTCCGACCAGTCCGTCGGATCCGACTGCCAAGAAACTTAGGCAGGCCTCTCCTTCGGCTCCAAAGACTTCGGAGCCGAGGTTGGAACGGTCTGCCTCGATGCCACCAGTATCGACTCCTCTGGCTTCGAGCCGATGGCTGGGGCATCGAGGCGGGTCACCTTCGCCGGCTCCACTGCTCTCGGAGCCGACAAGGGTCGCCCGCCAGACACTTCCTCCTCGGCGCCAAGTCTACCTCGGCACCGATGGAATCTGCTGTGAGTATTCCTTCGGCCGATACTCATCGAGTCGCCTCGAGCCGGGTCCCCTAGCCCTTTGGGGCCGATGGAGAGGCCTTCGAACCCGCTCTGTTTCCTCTCGGTCTTCGAGGATGTCGGATTCTGATATAGACAGGGTGCTCCAAAGACTGTTCCAGTCCCCAGTCTTCCAAAATTTGTTTCGGTTCCGACCCAGCTGGTTTCGGAGCCGATGACCTTGGCCCACCCATTGCCATTCCTCCTCCGACCGCCTGCTCCGCCGGAGCAGGTGCTGTTGGAGCCGGTGGTGATCTCAGGGTCGGCTCCGACCCTTACTCCAACCCGGCCTTCGGGTCCGAGTTTAGTACGCTGGACTTCTTCGGCTGGACCCGGGGTGATGTTTCGGGACCTATGCTGGTTCCGAGCCTCCCTCGGTGCTTGCTGCGGGACTTCCGTCGGCTATCACGGCCCGAGTCCGGACACTCCCAGGATTCTGGGGTCCGGCTTTCAGGGCCATGAGGAGTGCCTTGGCCAAGTCCTCTTCGCCATCTCTCCGGTTTTACCAGCACCTTCCTGGGCGTGGAGACTGGGTCTTTGGCAGTTCCCTGTCCGTAGCCAGCGGAGCCCCGAGGCCTGAGGTTACCCCAGTGGGGTTCCCTCCTCCTGAGGGTTCTTCGGAGTTGTCTTCAGAGGAACCCCCAAGGAAGAGATCGTGCAAGAGGAAGCACGTGGACTCCCCGAGTCTATTACATCGACACTGATATGGATGATGCAGAGGGGTCCCGTCGCCCTCGGATGATGTCTCATTTGCAGACATCTTAGAGATCCTCAAACAACGAGGCGGCTGGATATCCAAACCCCTCTGCTGACGAGTCAGTGCTCCTCAAGGCCTTTGGGGCTCAGCCTCCGCCTCCTGGGTGTCTCCGCCTTCGACGAGCTTCTGGATTTAGTTTGTCGAAGGGTGGGAACATCCAGATACCGTGGAACCAGTCCCTTCTCGTCCAAATAAATTTTTATCTGCTTCCCCCGAGAAGGAGTTCCTTACTAAAGGCGTGGCTGTAGATGCCATGGTGGTGGCATCTGCTACACAACAGGACGTGGCAGAGGCTTCAACGTCCATCCATCCTCCTAATAAGGAGTCTAGGAGTATGGATAGGTACGGGAAGCGCACCCTGACTTCAGCGGCCTTTACCTTAAGGTCTCTGAATTATTTGGCACATTTTACCAGGCTTCAGAGGGATCTGGTCAAGGAGTTGTCAGATTCCTCTCGGTAACCTACCTGAGCAGGTAGCCCAGTCCGTTAGCTCTCAGTTGGCTATCCTTACGCCAATTTCTAACTCGTCCATGAGGCTCATTTCCTATGCGGCCGAAGGGGCGGGTAGAGCGGCAGGCACAGGCGTGGCTCTACGAGACAAGCCTGGCTCCGCTTGTGTCAGTTCATGGAGGCCTTCAAGTCTTCCTTCACGACGCTCCTTTGATGGGTCCTCATTGTTTGGACCCAAGGTGAAAGACACCCTTACCCGCTGTGAGCAAGAGGGAAAAACTTTATCTGCCGAGGTGCCGTTATTCCACTCCCTTCGGCCTTATCCCAAGGCTAAAGGAGGGGAAAATGTGGTTCCAAATCTCGCAAGTTTTTCTCCCAACAGCAGGAAGATTCCCGTCCAGAGGCAGAGGACGGGAAATTTTTCAGGAGACGCTGTCCCAGAGGCGGCAGAGGGCCCGCAATTCTGGAGACCGCGAGTCCTTTCGTGGCTCTTCAGCCTCCCACACATCATGAGGGATTGCCCGGCTGTGCTGCTCCGGAGCCAGTCGGGTGTCGTTTTGCCAAGCACCTAAAAGCCTGGGAGTCAATCACTCAGGACAGATGGGTGCTTCGGATCATTGCCGGAGGTTACACCATCCCATTCACATACTCACCCCCACCGTCCAAGAGAATCCCGGACCCACCACCCAGTCAAAGGGAAATAGCAGCCGCAGAAGCTTTAAAGCTGCTAGAAAAAGGAGTCATCCAACCGGTCCCCACAGACCAGATCGGATCAGGAAATTACTCCAGGTTCTTTTTAGTGCCAAAAAAGACAGGGGACCTGAGGCCAATATTGGATCTCAGCAGACTGGACCAATCCGTCACGAAATCCAAATTCCAGATGGTCACGTTACAATCCATTCTCCCGTTGTTGGAGAAGGATGTTTGGATGTGCTCCATAGACCTCAAGGACGCCTATTATCACATACCGATACATCAGGCGTCCAGAAGGTATCTGCGCTTCAGCCTGGGAGTCAGTCATTACCAATTTTGTGCTCTGCCCTTTGGTCTCACCACAGCCCCCAGGGTGTTCACCAAGTGTTTGGCAGTAGTGACGGCTCACCTGAGAAGTCTTGGATTCCAAGTGTTTCCCTATCTCGACGACTGGCTCCTGACTGCCACCACCAGGCATCTACTAATGGACAACCTCAAAGCCACCATCTCCTGGGTGTTTCCCTAGGGATTACATTCAATTGGTCAAAGTCTGTCTTGCTGCCCTCTCAACGCATAAAGTTTATAGGAGCAGAGATAGACTCAAGATTGATGCGTCTTTCTTCCTGCCGAAAGGATCCGAACTTTACAGGGCCAAGTTCAAGCTCTAATCTCGAGATCCAAAGCCCCAGCCAGGATGGTCCTACAGGTTTTAGGCTCAATGTCTGCCACGGTTCTTTTAGTTCCTCTAGCAAGATTACACATGAGGATTCTTCAGTGGCTCTTGTCAACTCAATGGTCCTTTCAGGATCTTCCCTCAATCATCACATCATGATTACGGAAATATGCAAAGGGACCTTCGCTGGTGGCTTCAGACATCCAACTTGGATCAGGGAAAACCCTTTGTTCTCCCCCCTCCAGTGGTTACCCTGACGACAGATGCCTCCCAGATAGGGTGTGGGACATTGTCTGGGCAGGCTAGTTCAGGGCTCCTGGCTTCCGGACCAAGCTCTTCTCCACATCAACGTGTTGGAGATGAGGGCTGTGCTTCTATCCCTACAGGCCTTACACAAGTTTATTCCTCAGGGCATCATCGCCATCCACACAGACAACATGTCGGTGGTTTGGTATCTGAACAAACAAGGAGGGACCAGATCGTATCCCCTTTGCAGAGAGGCCATGAGAGTGTGGGAATGGGCTGTAGCTACCAACCGCTTCTTGGTAGCGACCCACATCCCGGAAAGTCAAATGTATTGGCGGACAAATTAAGCAGGACAATTCTCTCTCCTCACGAATGGTCTCTAAACCGCACAGTAGCAGCCCAGGTTTTCAAGAGATGGGGACGCCGTGCTGCACCTATTTGCAACTCCACAAAACACCAAGTGCCAGAGGTTCTTCTCCTTGATTCCACATCAGGAAGTACCAGCCATGGATGCTCTAGCACAACCTTGGCCAACAGGGCTACTTTATGCCTTTCCTCCAATTCCACTCCTTCCCAAAGTTATTCAAAAAGCTTCTCAACTGGGGTCTTCAATGATTCTGATTGCCCCATACTGGCCTCGTCAGATATGGTTTCCTTACCTGAAAAAGCATGCAGTGGACGATCCGTGGACCTTAGACCTGATCCCGGATTTGCTAATCCATCAGTCGGGACATTGGCATCAGTCCCTTCAATCTCTAAAATTGACAGCTTGGCTCCTCCACTTCCAACTTTAGTTAGAAGACACACACTAGACCCGGAAGTTGTTCACATTTTATCTTCGGCCCACAAACCCACCACTAACAAATTGTACCTCAGTAAGTGGAAGAGGTTTGCTATCTGGGCTCAACTCAAGGGCTTAGACCCTATCACTGCTCCTGTCCCAGAGGTTTTGAAATTCTTAACATCCCTGTTTAATCAGGGATCTTCTGTCTCAACTATTAAAGTCCAACTAGCTGCTATCTCTAAATTCCATGAATCCACGGATCCTCCTTTGATGAGCAGCAGACTATGCAAAACGTTCATTAAAGGTGCCAGTCTGTTAAGACCACCAGTTTTTCATCCGGCACCTCCGTGGGATCTTGATTTGGTGCTTCGCGCATTAACATCTCCCCCCTTTGAACCGGCTGCTACATGTGAATTAAAATATCTGTCTTGGAAAACGGCATTCTTAGTGGCTATTACCTCTGCAAGAAGAGTCTCAGAGCTCCAAGCCCTATCTATTAAACCACCGTACTTGATTTTCCACAAGGATAGAGTATCACTTAGGCCTAATCCATCCTTTGTCCCAAAAGTCTGTTCTAGTTTCTGTCTTCAACAATCTCTAGAGCTACCAGTTTTCTTTCCAAAATTCTCTAATGAAGCAGAATACACTCTCCATAAATTGGATGTTCACAGGCAATTACGCTTCTATTTAGACAGGACTCAGCAACTTCGTAAGTCAGACCAGTTGTTTGTGTCCTTCTCAGATAATAAATTGGGCCAAACCATCACAAAAGCTACAATCTCAAAATGGATCAGAGATTGCATAATTCAGGCCTATTCTTCTTGAATAAACAACTTACATCATCTATCAAAGCTCATTCTACCAGAGCTATGGCTACTTCTATAGCCTTTCATTCCAAGCTCGCTATATCGGAAATTTGTGCTGCGGCTACTTGGTCCAACCCGCACACTTTCATTTCCCACTACAAATTGGATGTGGCATCTAAAGGACGAGCATCATTTGGTTCCACGGTACTCAGGAGTGTTTTCCAGTGAGCCACCCAGGGTTCAGGTGCTAGGAACGCTGGCCCATCATTCAGAATGTAGGCGAGATAGGATCACATAACATCTTTTAGTTATGTACTCACCATAACTTCAGATGTTTGGGATCCATCTCCCCTACATTCCTGATACCCACCCTCCTTCCCCCTGCCTTGCAGATCAGAAGAGATTGAACGGTTTTGAGCTCAACTGTTTTTATCTTGTTTCATCTGACGATGTTATATAAGCAGGGTATGCGTGTGTGCATGTATGCGGACAAACTAGATCTGGGGGACTGGTAGTGGTGCATCCTGGGATATAGTAAGCTCAGCCAATAAGAGACTTCGCTCTTTGGCATAAGCGTGCCGAGTCGGAGCCGAGGGATCGGCTCCGAACCCATCATTCAGAATGTAGGCGAGATGGATCCCAAACATCTGAAGTTATGGTGAGTACATAACTAAAAGTTTTGCATGCTTCACTTTTACTGTAATTTATCTGCTTTACTATGGGCCAAAGCTATGTGCACATCCCTGTCTCTTTACCAGTGCCATTGCATATTGGCATGCCTTTGTCTAGCATGTTCATCCCCTGCTCTTGGCTTCTCCACTGATTCCTCTTCTGGCTCGACCTCCAGTGCTTCGTGTGCTGGGAACTAGTCCTCCTGCAGCTGCCCTCCCATACTGTAATGGTCTCCTAAGTATGATACTTTGAAAATATTTTGCCATGCACTAGGATCATACTACAGGACACCACTGGATGAATCCATGTAGTGAAAGCATGCTTTTAGCAGCCCAAACCCATGCTTCACAATCCCCCTTGTTTGTGATTAGGTATAACTGTACTCCTGGTCTATGTCATTACGTGGATTTCTGTTGGTAGTCTTCAAGCATTGCCAATAAGCTCCCCTGTCGGAGCTCACCCTTTACAGAATGTTAGCACAGGTCACAGGTTTGTCATATGTGGGAGTCATGATAACTGCGTGGGTTGTCTGCAGATTTATTGTAGATGATGCCCTGTGCTTTGCAGATCACCTGGCAGTTAATGGATTGAGGCCCTTTGTGGTGCACTTGTCTCAGTCCCAGTTTCCTAGGTGGGGCCTTTATTTCAAAGTGGGTGCAGTCTACAGCCTTCAGTACCTTAGGGAAATCCTCTACATCATAGAACTCCCACATAGTGGTTGCACTTTTACTTTGGGGTACATGGGAATTTCATGTTCTTCCCCAAATGCTGAAGGATTGCATCAAGAAACTGATGGAATATTCTCAGAGAAGATGTGTGACATGCCCCCACTGTGTCCCTTTAGCTACTGTACGTAAAGCCACACATAGGTTCATAGGTTCATACTAGGCTATCTGCCCAAGGGCATTTATAAACCTAGCCCAGAGTTTTGTGGCTTTCGCCACCCCTTTAGTTTGAAGAAAACTATGCCCATTATTTTGCTGTGCCTCTGTCAAGCAGTGACACTGAGGTAATCCCTGGGGTATATCTGCGATGCCTTAGTGTCCACTGGGATAGATGCTCCACTATCCCTAGGGCTGCAGATGAGGCCAACACATGTTGACAGTATCTTACATGGTGTCACTGTCCACACAGTACTAATTCACAATATCAGTGTCATAGAGTCCATGAAAGTTAAGCACAGACCAATGTCACAGTGCCTACGGGAGTGACAACATGCACCATAGTGGGTCACAGCGTTAGTAAGAGCATCTTGTGGATGCATATTAACAAGGCAGCATCCCCTAACATTTTTTTCACAGTCCCTTTGCAGGAACACAGAGATTTGCCTGTGTTCATTAACACAAGTATTACAGCTCTACATTACAGCATTTATATCTTTAAGAATCACGTTGCCATACTGTTGCTCGTAACCATCTGATTTTAAATGCTATGGGTGGCTGCCATGAGTAATTGGAATGCAGCAAAGTTTCCTGACTCCCAGCCTAAGTTCTTTGCAGATTTCCTCAGTAGATAGAACTGAAGACTGCTGTCATATAAGAAAATTGTATAGTTTTTGTTAAGTAGTTCTATTAATCATAAATTTATAAGACTTTTCATAGACTGGGTTGCTTATATTGCTGTGTACATCTCATAATATTTGAATCAAGGTATTTTACCCCATAGTAATACCACATTTAACCACCTGCTATTCTTGCATAGTTTTATGTAGCTATGTAAAGGAAATATTTAGTGCAAAGAAAAGAACAGGCTGAAATGCTGCAAATACTGGCTGTTTGTGACTCACAAAGAGAATCCATGGCCTCAACACCTGTCTTATGCGGACAGGCTCATATCACTATCACTCTACTCGGTATCATACAGATTGCTCAGATGTGATCTGTGTCTCGCCTACAAGGCAATGTCAGACCCTGCCCTAATAGAGATGCTCCATATCCGTAACTCTAACTTCTCGCAGATTACCTGCTCGAAAGACCTGAAACTAATATGCAACATCAACAAAACCTGCTCGAGAGACAGGTTTGTTTCCCAGAAGCTACCCTGTCTCTGGTATAGACTTCCAGTGCACGTCAAACAGAGTATCTCGCTGACGCTGTTCAAGCACAGCCTTGATGAATGGATGGGAAACCACAAATTTGTCTCAGGATTTCCACCTGTGTCCCTTATTGACAGGGGCAACAAGTGCTGACTGAGGTTTCTTTTTGGGGATAAACTCTTGGCTAGGCTTGTAAGGGCCCCAGGGCCATTAGCCTAGTAACCTCCTATGATCTATACCCTTAATACTGACAGAGAAGCTAGAATTAACCTTTGTATTATTTTTCTATGCAGTAACACCAATGCAATACAGTCACTAACTTTTTATTTCTGTGTTTCTTCATGAATGTCTATCTCTGCTTTTCTAGAGTCTTTCCATTGTATATTCTTTGTTTATCAAGTTCCACACTCATATTGTATCATCTAAGCCCTCTATCGAAAGGGTTAATTGCTGAGCCAATATCCCTTATGTGTTGTAAGACAGCTTGATGGCACTGTGGAAGTCCTGTCACTGTCTGACAGAAACAAAAAGCCTGTTAGCAGTCTTGCACATTGTGTCTGCATGTATTTTTACCTACTATGGATCTACTTCATGAGCTTGAGTGCTGGAGTTTCATGTGCTTACTGCCAACCAGTTATTCAAAAGTCTCTTGTATATACAAGTAGATCGTATAAGAAACAAAGCAGATCATATAGAAAACAGTATAACAGCATCCTTGAAAGATAGTGTCCTTCCTTTGCACTCTTCAGTGTGGATTGTCTGCCATCACACCCTTGATCTGTATATATGTCACCTCTAAGGTCATACAAGCTTAGAAATTATGTATTTAGAGATCGTGGGCAAGTATTCCTGTTTGCTCAAGCTCAAACACACAAACAAGTGCCCAGTTGCAAGCAAGTAGTATGTGATCAATCGGCATGTAAGACAATGCAGTACAGCCTAAGCCACTGTATATCCCTGTAGGGGGATTCCCTCCACTGTTTACATAGAGGGAAAACAGATGCTTTTCCTTTTTGAGCTCTTGCAACTTTCAGATAAGTAGCTTGTGCACAGAGACCTAACTTCTTGCCCTAAACTGTGATGATGTTCATCGTGTTTCACTGTTGCAGTCATGACTGTAGGGTTCTCCCCTGCTGGCAGGCAGCCCTCGGTCGGCCAGAATCCCAAAGTCTGGGTCTGGCGTCGGCTGTTCAACCATGCTCCCTGACGTCAGAGCGTCAGGAGTACAAAGCTGACAGCCGACGCCATCTTCTCCAGTCTTTCTTGCCGTGCGGTGATAGCAGTTCGCAAGTGCCGGTCGGCTGACTCCTGACGATTTTTTCTGATAAACTTCAGTTCAAAGATTTTCTTCTCCTCTCAAAGCTAAGTACCCCGTTGGGGAAACTTTTTTTCTTGCTCCACTCCGATGTCAGAAAAAGTTAATAATTGTATTTCATGTGGGAAGCAAATACCTCATAAGGATTTTCATTCTTACTGTATTCCTTGCTTAGGCCCTGACCACGACGTAGCTAGTTGTTGGTTTTGTGCTAGATTCAATCAACGTACAATTAAGCGAAGGTACGATTTTGCTTTTCATTACTTCGGTAGGCGCTTTAACTACAAAATGTCGTTGGATACGGTTCCGGCTACCGGAGTTCACAAACGTCGCAAGGATAAAGACAGGCCTCCGAGGTCCAAATCTGATGATAGCGCACAAGCGGAGCCAGCTTCAGGTTCGGCCGTCGTCAGTGAGGCGCTTTTGCAGCCCCTGTCGTCGGCCATTTCAGAACCGATGGCCGAAATAGACTCTCATGAGGAGCCAACCAGGCCTTTAAATATTTCTATTGCAGGACCTTCGGACAATGCTCCTTCGGATGGGTCCGGAGCCGCTGTGCAGGTACCGGCTTCCGAAGGGGTTTTCAGGCCTACTCAGCTTTTAATAAAGGCAAAGCCAAAGACAAAGGCAAAGACTCCTTCTAAATCAAAGACTGCAACACAGGCCTCTTCTGAACCGGCTCCCAAGTCACAGAAACAGTTACTCAAGATGGCGGAGGATTTACTTACTATGATTAGGGGTTCACATCCCCCTCCAGATAAAAGGCCAAGGCAGGATGTTTATTATGATTCCTCTGATCAGGCTTCTGTTTCCTCAGTTTCTTCTTCTGACCAGGAATATTCTTTCCTTCCTTATGAAGATTCTGATGCTGTCGAATCCATTCCTTCAGCTTCTCCCCCTGAGGATTTCTCTTTTGGGGAAACTTTGCATGAAATGAGGGAACATTTCCACTGGAAAGGACAGGAGTATTCGGAATCTAAGAAAAGACTGAGGGATTTTCTTCTTCCCCAACATAGACCCCTGGCTATTCCTCCTGTTTTGGATATTGTGGATGATGCCTTTTCAGAGGCTAACTTAACCCCTGACTCTCTTCCTCCTGCTCCTGTTAAGCCTGATAGATATTACAGGGTTCCTGATTCCCACCAGTTTTTATACAAGAACCCTTCTGCTGACCCTGAAACCATTTCTCAGGGTCCTAAGGGAGTTAAGGCCGCTTCTGCCAAAAATCCCATTCCTACTGAAAAGGATTCTCGATCCTTAGAAAGATGGGGCAAAAAGGTGTCCACTTCTGCTACTTTGTCCATTAGGGCTTTAAACTGTCAGTTTCATATGCTGAAATACCAGCAATTTATCTTGTCTGTTTTAAAACAAAAGCTTACTTCCATTTCTGCCTGTGCAGATGATAAAGAATTGCATGACTTATTGCATGCCACTGAACAAGTTGGGAAGCATGGTTTACACTGTGGATTTGATGCCTTGGAGGCTTCTTGTAGGGCTGCGGCCTCCGGCACAGTCATTAGAAGGCATGCATGGCTAAAGGAACAAAATTTGCCTGAACAAGTAAAGGCTAAATTATTGGATGCTCCTGTTCAGCATAATGTTTTGTTTGGATCAAAAGCTGAAGAGGTGATTAAAAAGATGGAGGATAAGGCGAAATCCATGCATGGATCAAAAGCTGAAGAGGTGATTAAAAAGATGGAGGATAAGGCGAAATCCATGCAAACAGTTAAAGATTTCTTACATGTACAGCCACCTAGATTTAGCAGGAATTGGCCTTCAAAAAATTGGTCCTTTCCCACTTCAGACAGGCCTCAGAGGGGTAGATATAGACGCTCCAGAGGAAGGCCTCAAACACAAGCTTCTTATAGACCAAGACAGTGGACTGCTTCCACCCCTAGGGGAGGAGAGGACAGGTCACAAACTCTAAGGAAACAAACTCAATGACTCCCTCTGTTGGGCTACAGGAACTTCTTGCCTGAAGCCCCTCTCGGAGGAAAACTCTCTCTTTTTTATCAAAATTGGACTCAAATAACCCAAGACAAGTGGGTTTTGGATGTGGTTTTAAGAGGTTACAAATTCCATTTTCATACCTTGCCAAGGCCAAGCGGATGGCCAGACCTTCCAAAACATCAAAGGACGGAGGCCTTAAACCAGGTGGAAGCTCTTTTGGCTATGAATGCCATAGAACCGGTTCCACTTTCAGAGATGGGAAAAGGTTTTTACTCAAGGGTCTTTCTAGTCCCAAGGAAGCAAAACTCATGGAGACCCATTCTGGATCTATCGGTCTTGAACACCTTTCTAGAGATTCCAAAATTCAAGATGCTTACTCTACAGCAGCTACTTCCAATGCTGTCCAAAGATGCATGGATGGTAACTTTGGATTTAAAGGAGGCATATTTACACATTCCCGTCAGGCAGGATCGCAGAAAATACCTCAGGTTCAAGGCCAGATCGAGGCACTTTCAATTCTCTGCGCTGCCCTTTGGATTGTCTACTGCGCCCAGGGTCTTCACCAAATGCCTGGCTCCAGTAGTAGCTTACTGCAGACTCAAGGGAATTCAAATTTACCCTTATCTGGACGATTGTCTAATTCAGGCAGACAGCAAGGATGTCTTACTCCAGCATCTAGAATTTGTACAGAACCTCCTCAAGTTCCTGGGATTCTCTGTAAACATAAAAAAGTCAAATTTGACACCATCACAACAGATAACTTTTCTGGGTGCTCTTCTAAACACCACAACCCAGATGGCATTTCTGACATCTGAAAAACAATTACAGCTGGCTTCAACTTTCAAAACCTTGGCAACTTTAACTCAACTATCTGCAAGGAAATTCCTGCAGGCTTTGGGTTACATGGCCTCCTGCATCCTTCTCGTACCATATGCAAGACTACACATGAGGAAAATACAGTGGTACCTAAAAAGTGTATGGTCTCAGCATTGCCACAGTTTAGACATACTGATCTCCGTCCTTCCTTGCCTTCAAAAGGAATTTCTTTGGTGGTCCAGGGCATGTGCTGTAAACAAAGGGAAACCCTTCCGTCTGCCTCCTGCCACTCAGATTCTAACCACGGACGCCTCGGATTATGCTTGGGGAGCCCATTTTCAGGGCAAATGTCTGCAGGCCCTTTGGACAAAGGATCAGAAGCACCTGCATATCAATTTAAAAGAAATGTTAGCCGTTCAGAAAGCTCTTTTGGCCTTCAGGAATCTTTTACAACCAGGACAACTACTAATACGGACAGACAACACCACAGTTATGTGGTACATAAACAAGCAAGGGGGATCTCATTCCTACCCCCTTTGCAGACTAGCCATGGATCTATGGAACACAGCTCTAGCTTGCATTCTGGAGCTTCAAGCTCAGTTTCTACCAGGGAAACAAAACTTTCTGGCAGACAGTCTGAGCAGAAACCTTTCGGATCCACACGAGTGGATGCTGGACACCAAAATATTCAGGATGATAACAGCAGTCTGGGGATGTCCTCACATAGACCTCTTTGCATCCCATCTCAACCATCAACTACAGAATTTTTGCACCAGGTCTTTCCACAGAGAAACTTGGAAAGTGGATGCCCTGTCATTCAGTTGGAGGAACCTCTCGGGATATGCCTTTCCGCCTCTTCCTCTTCTTCCACGGGTCTTATTGAAGATAAAACAGGACAAGCCCAAAATGATAATTTTGCTGGCTCCAAATTGGCCTCGGCAGTTTTGGTATCCAACTCTAAAAAACCTATGTCTGGAGCCCCCTTGGGTTTTACCTCAGTCTCCGAACCTTCTGTCCCAACATCAGGGTCAGGTTCTACACTCTCATGTCAGAACTCTCAGCCTGGCGGCCTGGTTAATCCAGGGCCTTTGATTTCTTCTTTCCTACCCAAGCAGGTTATGGATGTCATTTTAGAAGCCAGACGTCCTAGCACTAGAAAATCTTATGCAGGAAAATGGAAAAGATTTTGTTCCTGGATGCAGGCTCAGGATTCTGATCCTCTTCTTCCTAACATTACCTTAATTTTACTTTACTTGACAGATCTCTTACATGAGGGTCTCTCTTTCTCTTCCATTAAGATACATGCCTCTGCTATTTCTGCTCATTATAATACAGACCCTCCCATCTTTTCCCACCAGCTCATGAGACAGTTTCTCAGAGGAGCTAAGAACTTAAGACTTCCTAGATCTCCTCCCATTCCTGCTTGGGATCTCAACTATGTTTTGGAAAAACTAACCTTGCCTCCTTTTGAGCCTGCTGCCTCTTCTGACATCAAGTTTTTATCTTGGAAGAAAGCTATCTTGTTAGCCCTAACCTCTGCCAGGAGAGTTTCAGAGTTACAAGCTCTTATGGCTGTGGAACCTTATATTATTTTTCATCAAGACAGGGTATCTTTGAGGACTAATCCTACCTTCACGCCTAAGGTGGTTTCCAAAGTGGCTTTAAATCAAACTATCCACTTGCCAACCTTTTTCCCCACTCCTCAAAATAAAGGGGAAAGGATCTTACATTCCTTGGATGTACACAGACAACTACGTTTTTACCTGGACAGAACCAAGGACATCAGAAAATCAGAACAATTGTTTGTTTCTTATGCTTCAAGTTCCCAAGGTAAAGCCATTTCAAAACAGACCATTTCTAAATGGATTGCTCATGGAATCAGATTTTGTTATTCACACCATGGAAAGCAAATCCCAGGGAGTATACGGACTCATTCCACCAGAGCGGCTGCCACTTCTGGCCTTCCTCAGGGAGTTCCTACCAAAGACATTTTGGAAGCTGCAACTTGGAGTTCAGTGCATATTTTCTCTAAGCACTACAATCTACCTCTCTACTCTAAGTCTAGGGCAGGCTTTGCCTCTGCAGTCTTGCAGGGCCTTCTAGCCGCCTTCTTCTTTATGACCACCTCCCTTTCTTTCAGCTTTGGGATTCTACCTACAGTCATGACTGCAACAGTGAAACACGATGAACATAGTACAGTTGTGTACACCTACCATAAATGTAGATGTTCGAGTGTCTTCACTGTTGCAGTCTGCTCTCCCTCCTGTCCCCTCTTATTTTTACTTTTGTGTAGTTCCTTTTTTCACCATTCTTTTGAGGTGTATTTGCAAAGGTTATGGGACCTTTTTCATTTTGGGACTCCTGACATCTGGGGCAAGAAAAACTGGAGAAGATGGCGTCGGCTATCAGCTTTGTACTCCTGACGCTCTGACGTCAGGGAGCATGGTTGAACAGCTGATGCTGGACCCAGACTTTGGGATTCTGGCCGACCGAGGGCTGCCTGCCGGCAGGGGAGAACCCTACAGTCATGACTGCAACAGTGAAGACACTCGAACATCTACATTTATGGTAGGTGTACACAACTGTACTTTCTTCGTGTTTCACTGTTGCAGTCATCACCTGTGGGTTATCCCTGCTGTGGTAGCCCTCAGCCGGCCCGAATACCAGAGTCAGTGTTTTTCTGCGTCAACTGCTGTCACTTGCTGTCTGATGTCAGGTCATCAGTGCTATAAGGGAAGACAGCAGATGCCATTACACCAGTCTTTCATGCTGTGGAGCCAGTAGCAGAAACGGTTTGCAAATGTGTCAGTCAGTCGCTACCAGAGTTTGAATCACAGTGGGGATCTTTTTTTCATGCACTAACCGATGTCCGAAAAAGTTAACAATTGTCTCGCCTGTGGAAAACAGATCCCACACCGAGACTTCCATTCATACTTCGTCACTTATTTAGGCCCAGACCATGACGTCCCTCGTTGCCAGTTCTGTGCCATCTTTAATGCGAGAACCATTCATCGTAGAGCTCTTATTGTAGACTGGTATTTTCATCTTCTGTCTTTGCACTCTGAAGTGGCATCCATCAGCCAACAATCCATGGACATTCTGAAAAAACATAGAGATAAAGATAGACAGACCACACAAGGCTAAGCCTTCCTATGACTCTACCGCTAAGCAGGTTGTCAGTTTTCTGGAATTCAGTGAGGCGCTTTCGCAGCCCCTGATGCCCGGCACGATACCTATGCAAGCTTCTGCCAAGACCCTTTCAGAGTCCGGTATGCCGCAGAAATCTTCTTAGTCTTTCGAGTCTTTGGTTTTCTCTGCCTCGGATGGGTCCGGAGCTATGACACAGGCACCGGCTTCCGAGGAGGCCTTTCACACTACCGAATCTAGATGAAAAACTACGTTGTCTTATCTGACTGCCATTTCTCTCAGACCGATGGATACTCTTAGGCCTAGAAGCCAGGCCACTCCTAGAAAATCTACCTCTAGCCACCATCTTACTCCTGCCCCACCTCCCCAAGCCCAAATGCTTAAAATGGCGGAGGATCTTATCTCCCTTATCAGGGGCAGTCAGGCCACAACTTCTAAAAGGAAAAGACACCCTTCTGATATACTGGCAGAACAGGATTCTGAGGAATCTTATTATTCAGATTTTGAAGAGGAACAACAACCTCTGACTGCTTATGAGGATTCAGATGCAGAGGAATCCATTTCTTCTGCCTCCCCACCAGAAGACCTTTCCTTTGGGGAAACCCTTCACACCCTCAAGGAACATTTTCACTGGGAATCCCAGGACTACCCTCAGTCTAAGAAAAGAGTAAGGGAGTTTCTAGGCCTGCCCCAGCACAGACACTTGGCCATCCCCCCTGTCTTAGAGGTGGCGGATGATGTTTTCCATGAATCCAGCTTAGCCCCTGATGCTCTACTTCTGCTCCCAGTAAACCTGACAGGTATTCCAGGGTACCCGATTCTCACAAATACTTATACAGAAACCCTGTTGCAGACCTGGAGGTCATTACACAGGGACCTAAAGGCACTAAGGCTAGTTTTGCTAAGAATCCTATTCCTTCTGACAAGGATTCCAGAGCTCTGGACAGATTAGGTAAAAAAATATGCACCTCTGCAACCTTAGCTGTCAGAGCACTCAACTGACAGTTCCATATGTTAAATATCAACAACACACTTTGGAACTATTAAAGCAAAATATTTCAACCTTTCCTGACTGTGCCAATTCAAAAGAGTTAGCAGATTTACTGCACCTTACTTGTCAAATGGCCAAGCACTCATTACACCGTGGATATGATTCCCTAGAAGCCTCAAGCAGGGCAGCAGTGTCAAGATCAGTCATTAGGAGATATGCATGGTTGAAGGAACAACCTCTCCCTGATCATGTCAAATCTAAATGAATTGATTCACCCTTGGATAAGAGCCGCTTGTTTGGAGTAAAAGCAGAAGAGGTGCTTAAAAAGATGGAAGATATTGCAAAATCTATGCAAACAGTAAAATATTTCTTTCAGGTACAACCTCCAAGGTTCAGCAGGAATTTTCCCAGTAAGCATTGGTCCTTTCCTGCACCTAGCAGACAGGTGCAAAGTAGGGCCTGCAGGGACAGCCTCCCAGGCCCCTATCCCAGGGACAGCAGAGAATCAAACAGTAGACCACTTCTGCCCCAAAGGCAGGGAGTTCTAAGTTACCCCTCTATGGCAAAAACTCTCAATGACCCCTCTCCCCTCTCTGCCTTCCTGTCACTCACCAAAAGCTAGGAGGAAGGCTCGCTCTTTGCAAAGAAAATTGAGTCTGTATTACAAAGGACCAATGGGTCTTAAAGCTCATTCTTCAGGGATACAAATTCTCTTTCAACGACCTCCCAATTCCAAGTGGGTACCCAGACTTGCCTCCAAATCATTGGACAGAGACATTGAAACAAGTCCAAACTCTCATATAACAAGGGGCAGTAGAACCTGTCCCCTCAGACCAAACAGGCAAAGGATTTTATTCCAGACTATTCCTTGTTCCCAGAAAAGAGGGCACTTGGCACCCCATCCTGGATCTAGCCATTCTGAGCACCTCCCTGGAGGTCCCCAAATTCAAAATGCTAACATTGCAGCAGCTGCTGCCTATGCTGACTAAAAATGCCTGGTTAGTGACCCTAGACCTAAAAGATGCCTACCTCCACATCCCCATAAGGGAATCCTGCAGGAAATTTCTGTGCTTCAGAGCAGGCTTACAACACTTTCAGTTCTCTGTGCTACCCTTTGGTTTATCTACTACTCCCAGGATATTCATCAAATGCTTAGCCCCGGCCATAGCATTTTGCAGACAGAGAAATATACAGATTTACCCTTATTTGGATGACTGCCTCATTCAGGCAGAGTGCAAAAAACAGCTACTCCAGGGCCTCCTCTTTGCCAAAATCCTCCTAAGCTCCTTAGGGTTCACCATCAATGAGAGAAAATCAAAGCAAATACCCTCTTAGGAAGATAATTTTCTTGGGAGCACTGCTGGAGACAGCATCCCAAATGGCCTTCCTATCCCCAGAAAAGCAGAGCTTCCTGCCTCTCTACTTTACCCAGCTGGCTTCCAGAAGTCACCTCACTGTGAGGAAGTTCCTGCAAACCTTGGGGTACATGGCATCTTGCATCCTTCTAGTTCCTCTGGCCAAGCTTCACATGAGAAAACTTCAGTGGTATCTAAAGAACCTTTGGTGTCAGCACTCTCAGCTTCTAGAGACCTCTCTTCCTCTGATGCCCTGTGTAAGGGCTGAGAATCTCTGGTGGGCAGGAGCCTGTGCCAAGAACAAGGGTCTTCCCTTCATCCTCCGCCCAACTGGGCAGACCATTACCACCGACGCTTCAGACATAGCTTGGGGTGCTCACCTAGAAGGCAGGTGCACCCAAAGTCTTTGGGATTCCCAGCACCTTCCCTTGCACATCAACCAGAAGGAAATGATGGCAGTACAACAGGCTCTGCCATCCTTCAAACCCCATCTCAAGCCAGGGGTTCTCCTAATCAAAACAGACAACACCACAGTAATGTGGTACATCAACAAACAGGGAGGGACCCCATCTTGCCCTCTGTGCAGGCTAGCCATGAACCTCTGGCTGACAGCTTCTTCCATAAGACTACACCTGATAGCTCAATACCTGCCAGGGATCAACAACATCCTGGCAGACCACTTAAGCAGAAACTTACAGGACCCCATGAATGGCAGCTCCTCAGAAAAATCATTTTATAAATCACTCAGGCGTGGGGGACCCTAGAGGTGGATCCGTTTGCTTTGCATCTTAATCATCAGCTGAAACAATTCTGTACCAGGGAGTACCCAGCGTGGAGGGTGGATGCCTTGACCTTTCCTTGGAGCACCCTCTCTGTGTATGCATTCCCTCCTCTGCCTCTTATTCCTAAGGTACTGATCAAAATAAGAGAGGAGAGACCAAAGGCCATCCTCATTGTTCCAGATTGGCCCAGACAACATTGGTACCCCTTACTGTGCAGCCTGACATTACAGCATCCCAGGCAGCTTCCCCTGTTCTCAGACCTCTTAACTCAGGTGGAGGGGGGGGGATGCTGCTCCCAGATTTACATACTCTCAAACTATCAGCATGGCTAATACTCTCAAGGCAAACAAGGGGCCCCTGTTAAGCAAGCAGGTCCTAGACATTATCATAGAGGCCAGAAGGCCCAGCACCAGAAAATCTTACGCAGGAAAATGGAAAAGATTCTGCTCATGGAGCCAGTCCAGAGGGGTCAGTACTTCACAACCTTCCATTCCTCTAATCCTGGACTACCTAGTGGAACTACTTAATAGTGGCCTCTCCTTCTCCTCTGTTAAAATCCATGCCTCAACCATTTCAGCTCATTTTGATACAGAACAACCCCTGTTCTCCTATCTTTTAATTAAACAATTCCTCAGAGGGGCTTCTAATATCAGACCTCCCAGAAGGCCACCCACTCCAGCCTGGGACCTGAATTATGTTTTGGAAACACTGACTTTACCACCCTTTGAACCTGCTGCTTCTTTCTGCAGAAGTAAGATGTTCTTCGTGTTTCACTGTTGCAGTCATTACATTTGGGTAATCCTGCTGGCAGGTTGCCCTCAGTCGGCCTGAATTCCAAAGTCTTGGGTCCTACGTCGGTTGCTGTCACCCCTTCCCCTGACGTCAGGTTGTCAGGGGTTTAAAAGATGCAGCCGACACCATTTTCTTCAGTCTTTCTTGCCGCGCGGTGCCCAAAGCAGAAGCAGTTCACAAGTGCTGGTCGTCCGACTCCTGAGATTTTCGTGTTCGAGTTTCAGATCCGAAGTCTTCATTAAAAGCTAAGTACCCCGTTGGGGAAACTTTTTTTCTTGCTCCAGTCCGATGTCAGAAAAAGTTAATAATTGTATTTCTTATGGGAAGCAAATACCTCATAAGGACTTTCATTCTTACTGTATTCCTTGCCTAGGCCCTGACCACGACGTTTCAAGTTGTCGGTTTTGTGCTAGATTTAACCAACGCACTATTAAGAGTCGGTACGATTTTGCACTAAGCTATTTTGGGCGCAGATTTAATTATACAATGTCGTCGGATAGCCATCCGACTACCGGAGTTCACAAAAAGCGCAAAGAAAAAGAAAAAGACAGGCAACCGAGGTCCTAAACAGATGACAAAGCTTCTCCTAAGCCAGTCGCCGGTTCGCCGGTTCTCAGTGAGGTGCTTTCGCAGCTCCTGACGCCCGTTACTTTAGAGTCGCAGGCCGCTACCGACTCCCACTTGAGTTGGTCAGGCCACTGGATACTCAAGGTATTGGAGCCTCGGAGACTATTCCCTCAGATGGGTCTGGAGGCATCGGCTTCTGAGGGTGTATTCAGACCTAAACAATTATACATTAAACCGACTTCAGCTTCAAAGGCAAAGACTAAAGCACCTTTAAAAGCAAAGAAACAAGATGTTCATCGTGCATACAGCTGCAGTCATTACACTTGGGTTATCCTGCCGTCAGGCGGGTCCTCGGTTGGCCGAATTCCAAAGTCTTGGTCCGGCGTCGGTTGTCGTCGCTTCCTCCCTGACGTCAGTGCGGAAGGGGTATAAAAGAGGCAGCCAACGCCATTTTCTTCAGTCTTTCTTGCCGCGCGGTGCCCGAAGCAGAAGCAGTTCACAAGTGCCGGTCGGCCAGCTCCTGAGATTTACGAAAAGTATTTCAACCGAAGTCTTCTTTAAAGCTAAGTACCCCGTTGGGGAAACTTTTCTTGCCTCAGACCGATGTCAAAGTTAATAATTGCATTTCTTGTGGGAAGCAAATACCGGAGAAGGATTTTCACTCTTACTGTATACCTTGCTTAGGGCCAGACCACGACGTCTCGGCCTGCCGTTTTTGTGCTAGATTTAACAAGCGCACTATTAAGCGCCGGGTGGAGTTTGCCCTTCATAACGCAGGCAAAAAATGTAATTATATCATGTCGTCGGATTTTCCGACGCCAGTTACAGGCAAAAAACACAAGGATAAGGACAGACACCCGAGGCCTGCACCGAGTACTGAGATCATGCTAAGGCCGACTACCGGTTCTCCGGTTCTCAGCGAGGTGCCTACGCAGCCCCTGACTACCGATGAAACTATTTTACCGGCGACTTCAGTACCCGAGGTCGCAACTTCCTCGGTCTCCATTCCCACTGCAGATACCAACGCCACTCTTGGCAGAGAAACAGAAAATTTAGCGAGGCCTGCCAGTTCTGAAGGCGTTTTCAGGCCTACCACCTTCTCTATTAAATCGTTCTCTAAATCTAAAGCTCCAATGAAAATTAAAAAACAGGGTCCTCAGACCTCCTCTCAAGGCCCCATGCGTAAAAAACAGATGCTTAAAATGGCTGAGGATTTGATTACACTCATTAGGGGTTCTCAACCCCCCCTCAGACAAAAGACCCAGGTTGGAGGAAGACATCCATTCCTCAGACCAGGCTTCTATTACCTCAGACCTTTCTGAGGAACAGGATTACGCCTATTCCCCATTTGAAGACTCTGATGCTGAGGAGTCTATTCCCTCGGTCTCCCCCCCTGAGGACTACTCTTTTGGGGAAACCCTTCATACATTGAGATAGCACTTCCACTGGGAGGGCCAAGATTACTCAGATTCCAAGAAAAGGCTCAGGGAATTTCTGCTACTTCCCCAACATAGGCCCCTAGCTATTCCTCCGGTCTTAGATATTTTGGATGATGTATACGCAGAAGCCAGTCTTAATCCAGACTCTTTACCCCCTGCCTCTGTTAAACCAGACAGATATTACAGGGTTCCTGATTCTCACCCGTTCCTTTATAAAAGCCCTTCTGCTGACCCAGAAACTATTTCTCAGGGTCCCAAGGGGGTTAAGGCCTCTACTGCTAAAAACCCTTTACCTTCAGAGAGAGATTCCAGAGCATTAGAAAGGTTGGGGAAAAGGTGTACACATCAGCCACTTTAACCATGAGGGCATTAAACTGTCAATTTCATATGTTAAAGTACCAGCAGTTCTTGCTATCTCAGCTAAAAAGCAAAATGACACCAACAGAACAACCAGATTTGAAAGAGTTGCAGGATTTGTTGCATGGAGCAGAACAAGTGGGGAAACATACTTTACAGTGTGGTTTTGATGCTTTAGAGGCCTCATGTAGAGCTGCTGTCACGGGGTCTGTCATACGTAGACACGCCTGGCTCAAAGAGCAAACCTTACCAGATCATGTCAAAGCAAAGTTATTAGATGCACCACTACAAAAATATGTATTGTTTGGTGTTAAAGCGGAGGAGGTACTAAAGAAAATGGAGGAAAAAGCGAAATCTATGCAAACAGTTAAAGATTTCTTGCAAGTGCAGCCTCCATGCTTCAGCAGAAACTGGCCTTCAAAAAATTGGTCCTTTCCAGCCACGGACAGATCCCAAAGGGGTAGATACAGACGCCCAAGGGGTAGAGGACAGCCTCAAGGATCTTACAGAGCTAGGCAGTGGCAAGCACCAGCCCCAAGAGGTGGAGAAGATAGACCACAGTCATTTAGAAAACAGACACAATGACTTTCCCCTATGCCTGCCAAACAAAGCAATAATGGCAGCACCTTTGGGCGGAAAACTGGCCTTATTTTCAAAAAACTGGCACATTGTTACAAAGGACAAATGGATTCTGGACATTATAGACAGAGGCTACAGGTTCCACTTTCACACCCTTCCAAAAATGAGAGGCATGCCAAATCTGCCACAAAATCAATGGGCAGAGGCACAAAAACAAATTTCCGCTCTCATGGATATGAAAGCAATTCAAGAGGTACCTGCAAAAGAACAAGGTCAAGGCTTTTATTCAAGACTATTTCTGGTACCAAGGAAGGACAAAGATTGGAGACCCATCTTAGACCTATCTATTCTAAACACATATCTAGAGGTACCAAAATTCAAGATGCTCACATTACAGCAGCTTCTTCCCATGCTGGGCAAGGATTCTTGGCTGGTTACGTTGGACCGCAAGGAGGCATACCTGCATGTCCCTATCAGACAAGATTGCAGAAGATACCTCAGATTTCTTGCAGGTTCAACCCATTATCAATTCTCTGCATTGCCCTTTGGCTTATCTACTGCGCCCAGAGTGTTTACGAAATGCCTGGCATCAGTAATTGCTTTCTGCAAACAACGAGGAATACAAATCTACCCATATCTGGACGACTGCCTGATCCAAGCGGACAGCAAGGACATTCTATTACAGCATCTGGCGTTTGTAATAAAACTATTAAACTGCCTGGGGTACACAGTGAACAAAAATAAATCAAAACTATACCCTCTCAACAGATAATTTTCCTGGGTGCCAGCTTAAATACAACGGCCCAGATGGCTTACCTCATGCCAGACAAACAAGGACAACTGTCTCAATACTTCAACAAAATGGCAACTTTAACCAGGCTAACTGCAAGGAAAATCCTGCAGGCTCTGGAGTTCATGGCATCTTGCATCCTACTAATACCATTTGCAAAGCTGCATATGAGGAAACTACAATGGTACCTAAAAAAACTTATGGTCTCAACACAGCCACAGCTTGGAAACAATTTTACCACTCATTCCATGTCTTCAAAAGGAATTTTTGTGGTGGGCTCAAGCATGCCAAAGAAACACGGGTCTCCCTTTCTGTATACCACAAGCAAGTCAGATCATCACAACAGATGCCTCAGACTACGCCTGGGGAGCTCACATGTCAGATCAGTGCATCCAGGGAAAATGGTCCCAAAAACAGATGCACCTTCACATCAATCAAAAGGAGATGCTAGCTGTGCAAAATGCTCTTATGACCTTCAAGGACCTACTGCATCCGGGCCAGCTATTAATAAGGATGGACAACACCACATTCATGTGATACATAAACAACAGGGAGGGACACATTCATACCCACTGTGCAGACAAGCTATGACCCCGTGGAACACAGCATTGGAATTGCAAGTTCAACTGCAGGCACAATTCCTGCCAGGGAAGGAAAACACACTGGCAGACAAGTTAAGCAGAATTATGACAGACCCACACGAATGGAAGTTGCATCCTCAAGTCTTCTCAAAGATAACTCAAGTATGGGGACAGCCAGACATAGATCTATTTGCTACCCACAGAAATTACCAGTTGGAAAAATTCTGCTCAAGGACCTATCATCCACAGGCATGGAAAGTGGACGCACTCTCTTTCAACTGGACAGCATTGACAGTCTATGCCTTCCCTCCTCTACCGACCAAAGTCCTATTAAAAACCAGAGCAGAGAGGCCACAAATGATTCTCATTGCTCCAGACTGGCCACGACAGCACTGGTATCCTCTCCTAAAGAGCCTGTCACACTCACCACCATGGATCCTACCTCAAGTTCCTCTTCTGTTGTCACAGCACAACTACAAGACCCTTCACAGCCAGCTCAGAACTCTAAATCTAGCTGCATGGAAAATATCTTAATTTACCAACATACTCCCCTCTCCAAAGAGGTACAGGATGTCATCTTGGAGGCCAGGAGACCCTCCACTAGAAAAACCTACTCTGCCAAATGGAAACGATTTTGTTCCTGGAATCAAGCAAAGGGCCAGAATCCTTGGGTAATAAATATACCTCAGATTCTACAGTACCTAGCTGAGATGTTAAATAGTGGCCTTTCCTTCTCTTCCATCAAGATCCACGCTTCAGCCATTTCAGCACAATACAATACGGATCCTCCTTTGTTCTCACATCCTCTATTAAGGCAGTTCCTCAGAGGGGCAAAAAATATAAAACCCCCACGGAAACCACCAGCTCCAGCTTGGGACCTCAACTTTGTATTGGAGAAGCTGACACTGCCTCCTTTTGAGCTGGCTTCTTCAGCAGAGCTGCAATACTTGTCGTGGAAAACAGCCTTGCTTCTGGCTATTACCTGAGTACGCAGGGTTTCGGAGCTACAGGCCCTCATGGCTGTGCAACCATTCATTATTTTCCATCAGGACAGGGTTTCCTTACGAACCAACCCTACCTTCATGCCAAAGGTAGTATCCAGTGTGGCTTTGAATCAGACAATTCATTTACCTACCTTTTATCCAAATCCACAGAACAAAGGGGAGAGGCTACTACACTCCTTGGACATTCACAGGCAACTTCACTATTACTTGGACAGAACAAAGTCATTCAGGAAATCTGAGCAGCTCCTTGTGTCCTATGCTACAGGTGCTCAAGGAAAGGCTATTTCCAAGCCGACTATTTCAAAATGGATAGCCCACTGCATACGCTTTTGTTATTCATTTCATGGAAAGTCAGTGCCTGCATACATCAGATCCCACTCCACCAGGGCTACAGCTACCTCAGCAGCTTTCCTCAGGGGGTCCCTACCAAGGACATTTTGGAAGCAGCTACTTGGAGTTCAGTGCACACTTTCACCAAGCACTACCACCTTCCACTATACTCAAAATCTAGAGCAGGCTTTGCCACAGCAGTCCTGCAGGGCATTCTAGCCCCTTCAAATTCCGCTTAGTACCAGCCACCCTTACTTAGCTTTGGGATTCTACCCAAGTGTAATGACTGCAGCTGTATGCACGATGAACATAGTACAGTTTTGTACCTACCATAAATGTAGATGTTCGAGTGCTCATACAGCTGCAGTCCAGGTTACCCTCCCTACATCCCCTCTTAGGACAGGGCTTATGACAAACACCTTAAAAATACAACCTGTGTGGGGTATTCCTTCATGGTGTATTTGCTTGCAACAACTGTTTTGATTTATTTACTTATGTATGTTTGCATAGCATCATGTATTGACTTCCTTTCTGGGGGCACCTGACATCTGGGGCAAAAAAACTGAAGAAAATGGCATCAGCTGCCTCTTTTATACCCCTTCCACGCTGACGTCAGGGAAGAAGCGACGACAACCGATGCCGGACCAAGACTTTGGAATTCGGCCGACCGAGGACCCGCCTGACGGCAGGATAACCCAAGTGTAATGACTGCAGCTGTATGAGCACTCGAACATCTACATTTATGGTAGGTACAAAACTGTACTTTCACCAGCCACATGGACAGGCCTCCATGCCCAAAAAACAGATGCTCAAAATGGCCGGAGACTTAATTACCTTGATCAGGGGTTCCCATCCCCCTCCTGATAAGAGGCCTAGGCAAGAGACAGACTATGAATCTTCAGATCAGGTTTCCATTTCCTCTGATTCCTCTTCTGATCAGCAATATTCTCTTCCCCCCTATGAGGATTCTGATGCTGAAGAATCTATTCCTTCAGCTTCTCCTCCTGAGGACTATTCCTTTGGGGAAACCTTGTATACCATGAGGGAGCATTTCCACTGGGAGAGCCAAGATTTTTCAGAATCTAAGAAGAGGCTCAGGGATTTCCTTCTACTACCTCAACACAGGCCTCTAACTATTCCACCTGTGTTAGACATTGTAGATGATGTGTTTTCAGAGTCTAGTCTGACCCCTGACTCCTTACCTCCAGCACCTGTTAAGCCAGACAGATACTACATGGCTCCTGACTTTCATAAATTCCTTTTCAAAAACCCTACTGCAGACCCAGAAACTATTTCTCAGGGTCCCAAAGGGGGGGTTAAGGCTTCCACTGCAAAAACCCCTACCCCCTCTGACAGAGATTCTAGGGCACTGGATAGATGGGGAAAAAAGATTTACACATCTGCTACCTTGGCTATAAGGGCCTTAAACTGCCAGTTTCATATGCTCAAATATCAGCAATATGTCATGACACTGCTTAAACAGAAAATGTTGGTAAATTCTGAATATGCAGATAACAAAGAAATGCAGGATTTATTGCATGCATCTGAACAAGTTGGAAAGCATACTTTGCAATGTGATATTGATTCTCTGGAGGCCTCCTGCAGGGCCGCTGTTACTGGTTCTATAATTAGGAGGCATGCTTGGTTAAAGTAACAAAATCTGCCTGTTCATGTCAAAGCTAAATTATTAGATGCACCATGATACCTTGCTTGGTGTTAAGGCAGAAGAGGTGTTAAAGAAAATGGAGGACAAAGCTAAATCTATGCAAACGGTAAAAGATTTTTTACAAGTACAGCCACCTAGGTTTAGCAGACACTGACCTACAAAGAATTGGTCCTTTCCAGTGTCAGACAGACCTCAAAGGGGCAGATCCAGACGCCCTAGAGGCAGATCCCAGCCACAAGGTTCATACAGGTCTAAGCAATGGGGTGCTTCTACCTCCAAAAGTGGAGAAGACAAATCACAACCATACAGGAAACAGTCCCAATGACTTCCCCCTGCCTGCACCAAGCACTTATCTACTGGCAGCACCCTTAGGAGGAAAAATAGCACCTTTTTTCTCAAAATTGGCACATTATAACCCAGGACAAATGGGTTCTAGACATAGTGTCACAAGGCTACAACTTTCACTTCCATACCCTGCCAAGGGCAAACGGTTGGCCAGACCTGCAAAAAATCAATGGGCAGAGGCTCAAAAACAAGTCTCATCCCTCATGGACATGGGGGCTATTCAACAAGTGCCACAGCAAGAGCAGGGGCAAGGATTTTACTCAAGACTGTTCTTGGTACTCAGAAAGGATAAAGCATGGAGACCAATACTGGACCTATCTATTCTAAACAGTTTTCTGAATATACCAAAATTCAAGATGTTGACCTTACAGCAGCTTCTACCCATGCTGGGCAGAAAGGCTTGGCTCGTCACTTTAGACCTAAAAGAGGCATACCTGCATGTCCCAGTCAGACAGTCGTGCAGAAGATACCTCAGATTCAAGGCTGGTTCAAAGCATTACCAATTCTCTGCACTGCCCTTTGGCTTATCTACTGCGCCCAGGGTCTTCACAAAGTGCCTGGCACCAGTAATTGCTTTCTGCAGACAAAGAGGAATACAAATATATCCTTACTTGGACGACTGCCTCATTCAAGCAGAGAACAAGGACATTCTACTACAGCATCTGGTGTTTGTGAAAAGACTTTTAACATGCCTAGGGTACACAGTCAACGAAAAGAAATCAAAACTAGTACCCTCTCAAGAGATAATATTCCTGGGTGCAAGCTTAAATACAACTGCCCAGATGGCTTATCTCATGCCAGACAAACAAAGGCAACTGACTACCTATTTCAAGGAAATGGCAACAAAGGCCCAGTTATCTGCAAGAAAAATTCTGCAGGCTTTGGGCTTCATGGCATCCTGCATCCTACTAATTCCATATGCAAGACTGCATATGAGGAAACTTCAGTGGTACCTAAAAAGTGTCTGGACACAACATTGCCATAGCCTGGAAACACATTATCTGCCTGCAACAGGAGTTTCATTGGTGGGCAAAGGCTTGTCACCAAAACAAGGGACAGCCATTCTCACTACCCACAGCCAGGCAGAACCTAACAACGGATGCATTAGATTATGCCTGGGGGGCCCACATGGCAGGAAGAGGCATTCAAGGCACCTGGTCCACAAATCAAATGCATCTACATATCAATCAAAAAGAGATGCTAGCTGTTCAAAATGCCCTGACAGCCTTCAAGGACCTAATTCATCTGGGACAACTACTGATAAAGACAGACAATACCATGGTCATGTGGTACATAAGCAGGGGGGCACGCATTCTTACCCCCTTTGCAGACTAGCCATGGCTTTATGGGACACAGCATTGACTTACCAAGTTTATCTGCTGGCACAATTCCTGCCAGGAAAGGACAATACTCTGGCAGACGAACTAAGCAGAAACCTCATGGATCCCCATGAGTGGCACCTGGATCCACAAGTCTTCAGCATGATAACAAAGAAATGGGGACGCCCGGACATAGCTCTATTTGCGTCCCCTCACAACTTTCAACTAAAAAGATTCTGCACAAGGACTTATCACAGACAAGCATGGAAAGTGGACGCCTTATCTTTCAACTGGAAAAACCTATCAGTATATGCCTTTCCTCCACTGCCTCTCCTCCCCAAGGTACTCCTAAAGGTGATACAGGAGAAACCAAAAATGATTCTGATTGCCCCAGACTGGCCCCGCCAGTACTGGTATCCGGTCTTAAGGAACTTGTCTCAATGCCCAGCCTGGACCTTACCTCAAATACCTCACCTACTGTCCCAACAAAACAATCAGATTCTGCACAGCCAACTCAGGACTCTAAACCTGGCAGCATGGCAGATAATGTAGCCATACAATGCACACCTCTCAGTAAAAGCTGTGATGGATGTCATTTTGGAAGCCAGAAGGCCTAGTACTAGAAAATCCTATGCTGGAAAATGGAAGAGATTTTGTGCTTGGAACCAAGCTCAAGGAACCAACACAGCTGTACCAAATATTCCTCAGATTTTATAATACTTAACTGAGATGCTGGACAAAGGCCCATCTTTTTCATCAATTAAAATTCATGCCTCTGCCACTTTGGCTCATTACAATACAGAGCCACCACTCTTTTCTCATCCTTTATTAAGACAGTACCTCAGAGGAGCCAAAAACTTAAGGTCTCCAAGGAGAACGTCAATACCTGCATGGGACCTCAATTATGTCTTGGAAAAACTCACCTTACCTCCTTTTGAGCCAGCTGCTACTGTGGATATAACGTTTTTATCTTGGAAAACAGTTCTGCTCCTAGCAATAACTTCTGCAAGACGAGTGTCAGAGCTACAGGCCCTCATGGCTGTGGAACCTTTTATCATTTTTCATCCAGACAGGGTCTCTCTGAGGACAAATCCTACTTTCATGCCTAAGGTGGTGTCCAGTGTAGCCCTTAACCAAACTATTCATTTGCCAACTTTTTATCCAAATCCACAGAACAAGGGGGAGAAAATTCTGCATTCTTTGGACATATACAGACAACTTAGATTCTATTTGGACAAAACTAAAGTTTTCAGAAAGATAGAACAATTACTAGTGGCATATGCTGCAGGATCACAAGGAAAGGCTATCTCCAAGCAGACTTTCATAGTGGATGGGTCACTGCATTCATTTCTGCTACTCTCAGCATGGCAAACCAGTGCCTAAGGGCTTTAGGCCACATTCAACCAGAGCTGCAGCCACTTCTGCAGCCTTTCTCAGGGGAGTACCAACCAAAGACATTTTAGAGGCTGCTATTGGAGTTCAGTGCACACCTTTACAAAGCATTACAATCTGCCACTTTACTCTAAATCCAGAGCAGGCTTTGCCACTGCAGTTCTGCAGGGCCTCATAGCCACTCCTAATGTTGTTTAGCTCCAGCCCCCCAACCATAGCTTTGGGACTCTACCCAAATGTAATGACTGCAACAGTGAAACACGAAGAACATAGTACAGTTGTGTACACTTAGCATAAATGTAGATGTTCGAATGTATTCACTGTTGCTGTCCAGGTTACCCACCCGCCATCCCCCTTATTTCTACTGGAACTTATCTTTACTTCTCTGAACTATACAACCTATGTGGTGTATTTGCTTGTAGATGAAGGTAAAGTTTATTTTGGTGCATGTATGTTTTTATATATATATATATATATATATATATATATATATATATATATATATATATATATATATATATATATCTAGCCTACCCTTTTGGGGGCACTTGACATCTGGGGCAAGAAAAACTGAAGAAAATGGCGTCGGCTGCATCTTTTATACCCCTGACGACCTGACGTCAGGAAAGGGGTGACAGCAACCGATACAGGACCAAAGACTTTGGAATTCAGGCCGACTGAGGGCAACCTGCCAGCAGGATTACCCAAATGTAATGACTGCAACAGTGAATACACTCGAACATCTACATTTATGGTAAGTGTACTCAACTGTACTATACCTCTCCTGGTAGACTGCTTTTCTTCTAGCTATCATCTCAGCCAGAAGGGTTTCAGAACTTCAGGCACTGATGGCCATTGAGCCCTTCATCATCTTCCATGCAGACAGGGTCTCCCTGAGGACTAATCCCTCCTTTATGCCCAAGGTGGTAACTAATGTAACTCTCAACCAGGCCATACATCTACCCACCTTCTTTTCTAACCCTCAAAACAAGGGGGAAAGAATTCTGCACTCACTAGACGTGCACAGACAGCTGCGATACTGTCTGGACCGTACTAAGCCCTTCAGGAAAACAGACCAACTACTTGTCAGCTTTGCCCCAGGGGCAAAGGGGAAGCTCATTTCCATACAAACCATTTCCAAATGGATATCCCACTGTATCCATTTCTGCTACAGATTGCATGGGAACCCCCCCCCCCAGTCTGTTCAAACCCATTCCACTAGGGCAGCCTCCACTTCCACAGCATTGCTTAGAGGAGTTCCCATCAGGGACATCCTGAAAACTGGCACCTGGACTTCTGTCAGTACCTTTACCAAGCATTACCACCTACCTTTATTTTCTAAGGCTAGGGCAGGGTTTGCATCTGCAGTTCTGCAGGGCATGCTGACCCATTCCTAGGTCTCTTGCTTAATCCTACCACCCCTGTCCTCAGCTTTGGGAGTCTTCCCACAGGTGATGACTGCAACAGTGAAACACGAAGAACATGGTACAGTTGTGTACACTTACCATAAATGTAGATGTTCTAGTGAATTCACTGTTGCAGTCCTGGTTTCTCCACCCTCCTTCCCCCTTATATCTTCTTTCTTTAGGGAGACATAAGTTGCTAACGGTGGCTTTTAGCCACCAGAACCACTTTATTATATTTACTGGGGCCCCTGATTGGTTAGAGCAAGAAATAATTGATGCAGTGGCGTCGGCTGCCTTCCTTTATAGCACTGACAACCTGACATCAGACAGCAAACGACAGCAGCCGATGCAGAAAAACATTGACTCTGGTATTTGGGCCGGCCAAGGGCTACCACAGCAGGGATAACCTACAGGTGATGACTGCAACAGTTAATACACTCGAACATCTACCTTTATGGTAAGTGTACACAACTGTACTTTTTGAAGCCTTGTAGTTTGGTTGTCACTCTTTGTTCTTGAAGCATTTTTCATTAAATATGTATACAAGATAAATGCAGGTTCATATTGTCTTTGTTGGTGTTGTACCTGTTGTATGTATTTGCTTATATGTAATGTTTATTGTTCTGCAGTTGCGAAACATTGCATTCAAAAAGATTCCTCAGAAATCGTCTGCTGCTCCAGGTGTCCAGCCTGTTACTTCTCAAGCTAAAGAAGAATGTCCAGTGAATGACTGGCAAGAATGGAAGGAGAAGGATGAGCAGGTGGGTACTGTTCAGCTCATACTGGTACAGAAACATGTAATACTTTAAAGCGATCAGAAACAAATGGTTTAAAGGCAGTGCAGAACTGTTAGCATGCACAAACATAGAGTAAATTCGGATACGTTCATGTTCTTGGTGTACTTTGTTTATGCTATAATAGTGTGTATTACTGAGTTTTCTTTGGTTAGGCTGACATTCTCAAGAGCTTTTATTCTCTGCAGCTGGTGTCAAAAAATTCCTAGACAACACTGCAAGATTTTATATCCAAATGTTGCTAGGCATTGTGGTGGTCCTGGTGACTGTAGGCTAGGCAGTTATAATACCCTTGTTTGTGCAGATAAAACACTAAGCAAACAGACTAGGTGAAGCGAGTGCACAGTACAGAGATGGCATGTAATGCACATGTGTAAACATCTAGGATTGACTTGCAGGAATGTATGTAGTAAGAGTCAACATGTGTATGTAATTATATCATACAATGAATGTGCTTGCTTCAGCATGAACTTTTTCTAAAAAAACACCAGTGTGATGCATCATTCTACATAATTCACCCGTTGAGCATTTCAACAGCCTTCACTGCTCAAGGTACATTTCTCCTTGTTTAGAGTCGCTGTCAGACAGTGGACTCTTCGACAGAATTAAAGTTGAATGTATATATGGTGTAGCTGATATTCCATGCAGTTATTTTGCACTACTTATTTATTAGGTTAGCCATAACTGGCCTTGCATCAAGGTGTTGGTTCTTTCTGGGAGTCGCAGTGGAGTAACATTCATTGTCTGTGGCATTGAAGACTGAGTACTGTTGCAGACAGAAGAGTGCTAATCCTACAGCTGGGCAGGACAGGTTAGGCAGAAGGGCGAAGAAGGGTCTTGATAGTCTGGGTGGGAAAGGCCTAAACAATGAGAGTGAGAGAGGAGAGCACCACATATCCCACTATGTGTTTTCCTACCTAACATTAATTGTTACACTTAATTCTTTGGTATTTCATAGTCTTTGATTTTTTTTATTTTTTTTTTTTTTGCTAAGTACGGAATTTTTTCTTTTTGTAGAGATTGTTTGTTTATATTTTTACACTTTCATTAAAGAAATTAACAGTAGGCTTTGCTGATCAGGTTAGTCCCACTAAGCCTATGGCCTCTTTTTCAGGGAGACCTGAGGTTGTATTCATACTTACTACAGAGAATTTGGCTCTGGCTGTAGTCAAATTCCCCTAACCTTTTTGATAAATGTTGTGGGATTTTTGTCACATCCGTCTGAACTACCACCAATTCAGGCAGATGGGACCACTGTTTAATATCTCATGTAAAGGACATTCACTCAGTAGTGCAGTATCCCCTGTTTATGCTACACTGCAGTGTCATTATTGGAGAACAAATCTAAGCACCCGGTGATGGAATAGTACCCACAGTCTTCAGTCTTTTGATCTTCCAGCACCAAATGTGAATGTATTACTTAGTGAGATACTGCTGTCATTTGTAACTCCTGCTGTCATTTGTAACTGCTTTTTAGGCTAAAGAGAGGCTCAAGACTCTATAAATGGGGATCATTTTGTTAAGTTTGACAAAAGACCTAAGCTAGAATGGAAAGTAATGTATAGTTCTTTACAGAATTTAACCATCTTCAGTTTTTTTTTCTTCTGCTTATAGATAAATTCCTTATCCTAAAACTAATCATCTTAAGTATTTTTTAAGAAAAAAAGAAGCACTGTGTTTTTCTCTACTCATAAAATAAAAAATATATGTGTGTGTGTGTGTGTGTGTGTGTGTGTGTGTGTGTGTGTGTGTGTGTGTGTGTGTGTGTGTGTGTATACATATCTGTGTGTGTTAACTGATTTTATCAGCACCGTGTGCTTCTGTGGGGTAGGCATAGAGACCAGGTGGCCTAAGCTTGTACAAAGCAAAACGCTGCTTTTCTGAGTTCTGGTCTGAGGATTCTCAACCCATTCTTCAGGTTGACATCTGCTCTTAATCCCTTGTTCTCCCCAGTACTTTAATGCCTTCAGCAGGAATTTGTACATACATACTTACATACATACAAATAATTCAGTCATAGGTAATAATGCCATTCTAGCCTGCCCATATACAAAAACAGTCATTCCCATAACATGTCCAAATGGTTCCTAAAAATATCTAAATGAGTGCTTGCTTTATTATAATATGATAGTCTGTTCCATGCATCAGGTACTCTCTCAGAGAACCAGTTAGTACATCTCTCATTCCTGTACAACTCCTTCATAGGTTGTCTGATGATTCTGTATTGCTCTTTGACAACCCTGGTATTCTAGAGGCAGAGGTCTCTAAATGCTGTATATATATATATATATATATATATATATATATATATAATCTGTATAAAGTTTCCTCTTAAATATCTGAGAGACACTTCAAGTTCAGATAGTTTAATCTGTTTTATTTTAAGCTTTCACATATCTTGGTATATTTCCACTGTACTCTCTAATTTACTCGTGCTAGTTTTCTTAGAAGGTTTCCATTTTTTTATTCCAAACACTAGATTTGATGCTATCCATGTCATTATTCCTCACAGATGGGTCTAGGATCCAACCTCTGTTCTGAGCCGGCCACTTCTCACAGATCCAGAGTTCAAGCTCCTCCCCTACCCATAATACTCTGCTACACTCTAACACTCAGATATTGTTTGCTGCTGAATTGCTCAAGACGTGGTCCAGGCTCAGGTGTAGGATTCTAGACAAGTGGTGCTTTTTGTTGCCTTTTTTTCTCTCTGTTTCCTCCTTTTAGTGTAGTATTTCCGTAGTTAGCCATTTTCTCTGTAGTCCTCTCTTCCCTAGCAGAATATAGTGGGTGTTTAGGTAGGTTCTCCCCTCCCCCCCTTCAAGTGCTTGGCGCATTGTGTCCCTTTTTAAAGTAGTCTTCTCTATCTCTTTCTCTCTGTTTGAGAGTTAGTTTGACTGTGTGTGTGTGTGTGTGTGTGTGTGTGTGTGTGTGTGTGTGTGTGTGTGTGTGTGTGTGTGTGTGTCTTATTGGTATGGCTGATAAGCCTGTGGGCTTCAAGAGATGCTCCTCATGGGGTCTGAAGATACAGTGTTCTGACTCACACGAGGAGTGTCTCTACTTTCTAGGGTCAGCAGACCTGGAGGTTGAATGTGACACTTATGCCGTGTTCAACCCCAGGGTCCTTGTACAGTGCCTCTACAAACTCCTCCTCAAAGGCTTGGTGAAGGGGGGCCCTCTGTCCTTGGACTCCCCCTTCCAAGTCTTTGAAGGAGCCAAAGAAGAAACCTCCTCCTACCTCTGGGGTGTCGTCTTCTCTTACTAAAAAGCAAGGCTCTCGGATCGCAGATCCTTTGATCAAAGTTCAGCTTCTTTGGCTTTGGATCTGAGGTCTGTCATCCACAGATCTTTGGATCAGGCTTTTGGATCCAAGACCCCACCAGACTGGAGGTCTTCAGATCTGAATAAGACCAGACCGTCCCTGGATCTGACTAGTTTGTTGTATCTTGCCGGTATGGCTCCCAAGTCCTCGGACTCCTCCTGTTTCAGAGGGTTCTCCTCCCGGATCCTCCAGGACCCGTTTGGATCCGAAACGTCTGAGCCGCTCTCATGCTAGGAGCCACAGGACTTCAGCATCCAAGGCCGGATCCCTAGCAGGATCCGGCCACTCCTCAGCTTCATCCAGAGGTCTCCTTCCCTCAGACATGGATAGGATGAAGAGTTTCTTTTAAGCCCAAATTGAGTTGGGACTGCTGTTGTCTCCAGCCCATGCAGCTAAGGTACCCTCCCCATCCACAGGTCTCCACTCTCCTCTTCCAATCCAGTAGGAATTTGAATGTCAGGGCCCTGGGATTCACAGTGAGAGTCCGACAGTGTCGGGACTCTCTCCTTTCTCGACACCATCAGGGCACCTGGCCGGCTCTGTTCCACAGTCCTCGGACCAGAGTGGGCCTTGTCCCCGAGGGGTCGGTGCTGGTTCCCTGAAGATGGTTTCGGGCCCGTATTTTTCAGACCACTCCCTTCTCTTGGGGGCCTCAGTGCTGGAAAGCTCAGCACCAATATTGTCCAGAGGCTTTGGCACTGCGTCGGGGTCCCTTCTCAGGTGGCCCCAGCCACCAGGGATGGGGGGAGGGCTTTGTCCAGTCTGTTAGCCTTCTGGGTGATAGGACCTTCTCCAGTTTGGTAGCTACCTCTTCTTCTTCCCAAGATCCTTTCCAGCCTTTCTTGAGTTTGGGTGCTGAGGCCTCATCATCCATCCAGGGTCAGCCCCCTCGCAAACACCTTCAGTTGGGCACTGCCCCCACTTGGGGTACCCATCTCTTCTGAGTTCTCCCCCGAGTCCATCATGGAGGAGCCCCCTCAGAAGAGAGTGTGTAAGAGGAGCTGGCCTCCCCCAGAGATTTCTTCACTGAAGAGACAGATTTTGAAGAGGGAGACGGGTGGGTCTCCCATACTTCCGCCTGAGGAGATTTCCTTCGGGGACATCCTGGAAGTCCTCAAACAGAGAGGCAAATGGTCTTCCCAACCCCCGTCTTCAGATGAGACTGTGTTTCTGAAGGCGTTTGGGATGGGCCCTTCTACCTGGGTCCCCACCCCGCTGACAAGCTTGTGGATCTCATCACCAGCATGCCCTGGAAGGAACCGGACATGGTGGAACCCATGCCCAAGAAAGCAGAAAAGTTCCTCAGTCTCCCTCAGGACAGGTCTTTTTTGGAGCAAGGGGTCCCTGTTGATGCCATTGTGGTGGCCACTGCTACCAAGAAGGCGCTATCTGAGCAGAGCTCCACAGTCCACCCCCTGAACAGGGAGTCCTGGGTGATTGACCGCTTTTGAAAGCAGCTACTTCTGGTCTGAGGGCAACCAATTACTTGGCCCACTTTGTCTGGCTTCAAAGGGATTTGGTTTCAGAGCTTACCACTTCCTTGTCAGAGTTGTTGCCTCAAGAAAGCTTCAAGCAAGATGTTCATCGTGCATACAGCTGCAGTAATCACAGATGGGTTTTCAGCTGTCAGGCGGTCCCTCGGTCGGCCGAATTCCAAAGTCTTGGTCCGGCGTCGGTTGTCGTCGCTTACTCTTCTGACGTCAGTAAGGCCAGAGTATATAAGACACAGCCGACGCCATGTTCTTCAGTCTTTTTTGCCGCGCGGTGCCCGAAGCAGAAGCAGTTCGCAAGTGCCGGTCGGCCAGCTCCTGAATTACGAAAAAAAATTGGATCCGAAGTCTTCTTTAAAGCTAAGTACCCCATTGGGGAAACTTTTCTTGCCTCAGACCGATGTCAGAAAAAGTTAATAATTGTATTTCTTGTGGGAAGCAAATACCGCATAAGGATTTCCATTCCCGTTGCATACCTTGTTTGGGCCCAGACCACGACGTCTTGGGCTGTCGCTTTTGCGCTACCTTCAATAAACGCACTATCAAGCGTCGAGCGGAGTTCGCCCAACACTACTTTGGTAAAGCTTTTGATTATAAGATGTCATCGGACACTCCGACTACCGTTTTGTCCAAAAAACGCAAGGAAAAGGACCGACACGCGAGACCCGTGGTCCCCGCCGACACCACGCCAAAACAGGCTACACGTGGTCCGGTTCTCAGCGAGACGCCTTTGCAGTCCCTGACTACCGACGACAGTCCTTTGGCGGTGTTCTCTGTACCCGAGACCGCTGGGTCCTCGGTCCTTTCCCAGACTACAACCGAAGCCCCTGCTAATGTCGAGCCTACTAAGTGGACAGGTCCACCTCCACCCATGGTGTATTTAGGCCCTCATCTTCTTTTTCAATAAAGGCTTTTACTAAATCCAAAGCAGCCAGGCATCCCACGAGGCCTGTTGCACAGGGCCCATCTCCTGGACCCATGCCTAAGAAACAGATGCTTAAAATGGCTGAGGATTTAATTACTCTTATCAGAGGTTCTCAGCCCCTCCTGACAAGAGACTCCAGAGTGGAGGAAGAATCTCCCTCTTCTGATCAGGGATCCATTTTATCAGAACATTCTGATGCAGAGGAACACTCTTACTCCCCTTTTGAGGATTCGGATGCAGAACAGTCCATTCCTTCTGTATCCCCTCCTTAGGATTTTTCTTTTGGGGAAACCTTGCACACTTTGAGGGAACACTTCCATTGGGAAGGCCAAGACTTTTCAGATTCCAAGAAAAGACTTAGGGAATTTCTTTGGTTACCTCAGCACAGACCTCTGGCTATACCCCCTGTTTTGGATGTACTGGATGATGTCTATTCAGAGGCTTGCCTTAACCCTGATTCTCTGCCTCCTGCACCAGTAAAACCTGATAGGTATTACAGAGTACCCAGCTCTCACCAATTTCTCTACAAAGGCCATAATGCTGACCCTGAAACCATTTCACAAGGCCCCAAGGGATTAAAAGCCTCCACTGCCAAGAATCCACTCGCTGCAGATAGGGTTTCCAGATCTCTAGAAAGGTGGGGTAAAAGGTATATACCTCGCCACCCTAGCCATGAGGGCTTTAAACTGTCAGTTTCATATGATTAAATATCAACAGTACCTGTTATCACAATTAAGGAACAAAATGTCTCAACCTGAACAACCAGATTTAAAAGAGTTACAGGATATGATGCATAGTGCGGAGCAAGTGGGTAAACACACCTTACAATGTGGTTATGATGCCCTAGAGGCTTCCAGTAGAGCGGCTGCCACAGGATCAGTCATTCAGGCATGCCTGGCTTAGGGAACAAAATTTACCTGATCATGTGAAAGCTAAACTTCTTGATGCTCCTTTACAAAAGGATGTATTATTTGGTACTAATGCTGAGGACATACTACGGAAAATGGAAGAAAAAGCCAAATCTATGCAAACTGTCAAGGCTTTCTTACAGGTCCAACCACCACGTTTTAGCAGAAATTGGCCTTCAAAAAACTGGTCCTTTCCAGCCACTGACAAGCCCCAAAGAGGCAGATACAGACACACAAGGGGCAGAGGGCAATCACAAGGATCATATAGAGGCAGACAATGGCAATCTCCAGCACCAAGAGGTGGTGAAGACAGTGCACAACAATACAGGAAGCAAACCCAATGACTCCCTCATTTCCATGCCAAGCAAGTCTCAGCTGACAGCACCTTTGGGAGGGAAACTAGCATTATTTGCAAGCAATTGGCATATTGTCACAACAGACAAATGGATACTGGACATTATAAACAGAGGCTACAAATTTCAATTTCACACTCTTCCAAAATTGAGAGGCATGCCAAACCTGCCACAAAATCAAAGGGCAGAGGCACAACTGCAAATTTCAAAGCTCCTAAACATGAGAGCTATACAAAAGGTACCTACACTCCAACAAGGTCAAGGTTTTTATTCAAGACTTTTTCTGGTACCAAGAAAAGGAACCGACTGGAGACCCATTTTGGACTTATCCATCCTAAACACATTCCTACTCGTGCCAGAATTCAAGATGCTCACATTACAGCAACTTCTTCCCATGCTGGGCAAGGAGTTTTGGCTGGTAACATTGGACCTCAAGGAGGCATACCTGCATGTCCCAATCAGACAAAGCTGCAGAAGATACCGCAGATTTCTTGCAGGTTCAATCCACTATCAATTCTCTGCATTGCCCTTTGGCTTATCTACTGTGCCCAGAGTATTCACAAAGTGCCTGGCATCAGTGATTGCCTACTGCAGACTTCAAGGGATACAAATTTACCCTTATCTGGACGACTGCCTGATCCAAGCGGACAGCAAACGCATACTACTGGAACATCTGGCTTATGTGACACGGATGTCCTTCATGGATGCATCTGCAGTCCTAACAAATGGGTTGTCCTGTCGTCAGGCAGCCCTTCGGTCGGCCGGATTCCAAAGTCTGGGTCCGGCTTCGGCTGATGTCGCACTTCACCCGACGTCATCTCTGCTGGTCTTCGGGTATAAAGGCATCAGCCGACGCCATTTTCCTCAGTCTTTCTTGCCGCGTGGCGCCCGAAGCAGAAGCTGTTCGCAAGTGCCGGTCGGTCAGATCCAGAGATTACTACTACCGAATACTACTTCGAAGACTTCTAAAAGCTAAGTACCCGCTGGGGACTCTTTCTTGCCTCAGCCGATGTCAGAAAAAGTCAATAACTGTTTAACTTGTGGGAAACAAATACCTCATAAAGATTTCCACTCTTACTGTCTGCCTTGCTTAGGCCCAGACCACGACGTAGCAGCCTGTTCGCCTGTGCTTCCTTCAACCGACAACGCTTAGGCGCCGGTCGGAGTTTGCTGAACAGTTTTTCGCTCAGATTTTGTACATTATGCCGCCGGATCCTCCGACTACCCAAATTGTTAAAACGCAAAAGAAAAGACCGACACTCGCGGTCCGCGGTTTCGCCGAAACCACGGTTAAGCAGCCGCGAGTGTCTCGGTTTCGCCGAAACCGAAAACTGGTCAATCTTCAGCCGAATCCATGACTACTACTGAGGCTCCTGCTACCTTACCTGAATCGGCCTCAGAAATTTTGCCTACAACTGCGGTTCCTAGTGATTTATCAGACACCATCCCTTTGGATGTCTCTACCCCAGCACGTGGTGCTGCTAGGCCTCCTGCAGCCATGTCTATTAAGGCCTTTGCCAGGGCTAAAGCAGCCAAATCTGCTAAATCTGTGCCTGTTAAGCCCCCCTCACACAGGCCCACTTCTAGTTCACAAATGCTTACTCTGGCAGAAGATTTAATATCCTTAATTAGGGTATCCCATTCTCACCCAGACAGGGCCTCTCAGCCCCCAGAAAAGAGACCTAGAGCAGAGCCCCCTGAGCCAGTGTCCTCTGATGATTCTGCGGATGACTCAGACATTACAGACCAGCCAGAGGCTCCTTTTTCTACTTATGAAGATTCCGATGCTGAAGAATCCATTCCAGCTGCCTCTCCACCAGAGGAATTTTCCTTTGGGGAAACCCTACATGCCATGAGAGAACAATTCCAATGGCAGGGACAAGATTTCTCAGATTCAAGAAAAAGGCTTAGGACTTTTCTGCACTTACCACAACATAGGCCCTTAGCTATACCTCCTGTACTGCCTGTTGTGGATGATGCATTTAATGATGTCTGCACTGCTCCTGATTCTTTACCTCCAGCGCCTGCCAAACCAGATAGATTTTACAGGGTGCCAGACACTCATCACCACCTATACAAGGCCCCACTTGCAGACCCCAAAACTATATCCCAGGGGCCTAAGGCCGTAGCCTCGACCACAGCAAAAAACCCTATTCCTTCTGAAAGGGAATCCAGGTCCTTAGAGAGATGGGGGAAAAAAGTTTACACCTTTGCTACTCTCTCAGCTAGAGCTTTAAACTGTCAGTTTCATATGATCCAATACCAAGAGTTTATGCTTGATCAGTTAACTAAAAAACTGTCCTCTGATGAATCTTTAGATAAGAAATATGTATTAGAAATGGTGAATAACATCCAACAGGTTAGTAACCATTCCTTAAAATGTGGCTATGATGCACTGGAGGCTTCATTTAGATCAGCCATGACTGGCACAGTGATAAGAAGGCATGCATGGTTGAAAGAACAGGTCTTACCGGATCATGTTAAAGCAAAGCTATTATTTGCTCCTATGGATAAGGCCAGTCTATTTGGTACACCTGCCCAGCAGGTAATGAAGAAAATGGAAGAAAAGGCAAAATCTGTACAAACAGTTAAAGATTTCTTACAGGTTCAGCCCCCAAGGTTTAGCAGGAACTGGCCTGCCAAAAATTGGTCCTTTCCTGACTCCACAAGATCCCAAAGGGCAGGAATAGACGCCTAGAGGCAGAAATCAATCCAGAGGAGGTGCCTACAGAGGCGACAGTGGCAAGGCAATAACCGAGGCACAGACACAACCACTGCCACTGCAACAGGACAATCACAGTGACTTGGCTCTGACTCCGCCTACCAGGGAGCAAATAGCAGCACCATTAGGCGGAAAGTTAGCCTTATTTTCGAAAAATTGGCACTATATCACAAAAGACAAGTGGATTTTGCAAACCATAGACCAAGGCTACCGGTTCCACTTCCACACCTTACCAGTAAAAGAGGAATGCCAAACCTGCCTCCAAATCAAAAAATAGAAGCTCTGCAGCAGATAGCGGAATTAACAAAGATGAGAGCTGTGGAAAGAGTACCAGTAACAGAACAGGGCAAAGGATTCTACTCCAGACTCTTCCTAGTGCCAAGAAAAGAGAAAAGTTGGAGACCTATTCTCGACCTGTCCATCTTAAACACATACATCATTGTCCCAAAATTCAAAATGCTGACCCTACAGCAACTTCTTCCCATGCTGGGCAAGGAGTGTTGGCTGGTAACTCTAGATCTCAAGGAGGCATACCTGCACGTCCCCATTCGACCAAATTGCAGAAGATACCTCAGATTTCTTGCAGGATCAGAGCATTATCAATTCTCAGCATTGCCCTTTGGCTTATCTACTGCGCCCAGAGTATTCACAAAATGCCTGGCATCAGTAATCGCTCACTGCAGAGTACAGGGAATCCAAATTTATCCATACCTGGACGACTGCCTGTTACAAGCGGACAACAAAAGCAAGCTGACAACAGATTTACAAAGGGTCATTTACTTGCTACAAGCCCTGGGATATACTGTCAATTTACAAAAGTCAAGGCTGATACCATCCCAAACAAGAACATTCTTGGGCGTGGAATTGGACACAGTAAAACAAATGGCATTCCTAACTGCAGAAAACAAAAGAGCTCCTCTTTACTTCTTGGCATTAACAAAGCAGAACAAACTAACAGCAAGAAAAGTTCTGCAGGCCTTGGGCTTCATGGCATCATGCATAATCTTGGTCCCACATGCCAGACTGCATATGAGAAAGCTACAGTGGTACCTAAAGAATTTATGGTCTCAGCACAGGCACAGCTTAGAAACAGAAATACCACTAATCCTATGCCTAAAACAGGAGTTCCTATGGTGGGCTCAAGCATGCCAATCAAACCCAGGCTTACCCTTCCACAACTTTCGAGCAAGCCAAACCATCACAACGGACGCCTCAGACCTAGGATGGGGGGAGCACATGCTGGACAAATGCATACAAGGATTGTGGACTCAGGACCAGCTGCACCTGCACATAAACCAAAAAGAAATGCTGGCAGTAAAACTGGCAATCCAAAAATTCAGACCATTCCTCAAAGAAGGCCATTTGATGATAAGGACAGACAACACCACAGTCATGTGGTACATCAACAAACAGGGAGGCACTCATTCATACCCCCTATGCAGAATGACTTTGGACCTTTGGAATCTGGCTCTCAGCTACAACATCCAGTTACAGGCAACATTTGTGCCGGGAAAAGAGAACACCCTAGCAGACATGTTAAGCAGAACCACCTTGGATGCTCACGAATGGATGGTGCACCCGGACATCTTCAAGGCCATCACAAAGAAATGGGGAATGCCACAAATAGATCTATTCGCTTCCCCACTCAATCACCAGCTCAAAAAATTCTGCACAAGGACATCCCACCCACTTGCATGGAAGGTGGACTCTCTATCCTTCAGCTGGAAAGGCCTGACAGCATATGCATTTCCACCTCTTCCCTTGATGCACAAGGTACTACTGAAAATCAAAGAGGAACGTCCAAGGATAATCCTGATAGCTCCGAACTGGCCAAGACAACACTGGTACCCATTGCTGAGGAGCATGTCTCGGGAGAAAATGTGGTCAATACCCCTGATGCCTTTGATGTTAACTCAGAACATCTACAACATCATGCATCCAAACCTAAAAACCTGGCAACTGACTTCCTGGAACATCACATAGCAGCAACTAACCCAGACCTTTCCCAAAGGGTTAAAGACATTATCCTTGAAGCCCGCAGACCTTCAACAAGAAGGAACTATGCAGGAAAATGGAAAAGGTTTGTCATTTGGAGTACTGAAAGAGGAAAAGATGTGTCGAACATAGATATTGCTAACATTCTGGAGTACTTGGCAGAGCTTCTACATACAGGCCTGTCCTATTCCTCCATCAAGATACATGCATCAGCTATTTCAGCAGAATACAGCTTTGATCCACCTGTCTTTTCACATCCTCTACTCAGGCAGTTCCTCAGAGATATCAAGAATGTAAAACCACCTAGGAAACCACCATTACCAGCATGGGACTTGAACTTTGTGCTAGAAAAGTTGACACTCCCTCCGTTTGAACCAGCAGCAACAGCAGATCTACAACACCTGTCATGGAAAACTGTTTCCCTTCTGGCAATTACCTCAGCAAGGAGGGTTTCGGAACTACAGGCCTTAATGGCAGTGCAACCCTTCCTAATCTTCCATCAAGATAGGGTGTCCATGAGAACTAATCCTACATTTATGCCTAAGATGGTATCCAGAGTGTCTTTAAACCAGGCAATCCACCTACCTACCTTCTTTCCCAATCCACAAAACAGAGGGGAAAGAATGCTGCATACCTTGGATGTACATAGACAGTTACGCTACTACCTGGCCAGAACCAAAAGTAACAGAAAAACTGACCAGCTTTTTGTAGCCTATGCAACAGGAAGGGAAGGAAAAGCAATTTCCAAACAGACAGTCTCCAAATGGATAGGAAATTGCATAAGATTCTGTTACTCCTACCATGGAAAACCAATTCCACAGAACATAAGACCTCATTCTACAAGGGCTACAGCCACTACCACAGCTTTCTTACGAGGAGTGGCAACCAAGGACATTATTGAGGCGGCTACTTGGACCTCCGTGCATACATTTGCCAAGCATTATAATTTACCTCTATACTCTAGATCCCGAGCAGGGTTTGCCACTGCTGTACTGCAAGGGATCCTAACTACACCATAATTTTCTTCCTCCTCCCTAGTTTGGCTATGGTATTCTACCCATTTGTTATGACTGCAGATGCATCCATGAAGGACATAGTACAGTTTTGTACCTACCATAAATGTAGATGTCGAACTGGATAGCATCTGCAGTCAGGATTACCCTCCTTCCCTCTGTGGTACTCCTAGGGTATTTACCCTCCTAATAGCTAGCTGGGGAGTCTCTTATGGTGTATTTGTTTGTATATATGTACATACATGCTTATTTTTGTGTTTGCCTTCTACTTTTTTGGAAACATTGGCATTTATCCAAAATTTAGCCTTCCAAGAGGGCAACTGGCATCTGGGGCAAGAAACACTGAGGAAAATGGCGTCGGCTGATGCCTTTATACCCGAAGACCAGCAGAGATGACGTCGGGTGAAGTGCGACATCAGCCGAAGCCGGACCCAGACTTTGGAATCCGGCCGACCGAAGGGCTGCCTGACGACAGGACAACCCATTTGTTATGACTGCAGATGCTATCCAGTTTGGACATCTACATTTATGGTAGGTACAAAACTGTACTTTACTGCTTTCTCTGGGATATGCCATCAACAAGGAGAAATCAAGACTAACACCATCTCAGAAAATAACCTTCCCGGGTGCCAACTTGGACACAAACACCCAGATGGCATATCTTACGCCAGAAAACCAAGGGCAACTATCTCAGTACTTCAAAACACTAGCAAAATGTACCAGGCTTACTGCAAGGAAAATCCTGCAGGCTCTGGGATTCATGGCATCTTGCATTCTTCTAATCCCATGTGCAAAGCTGCATATGAGGAAACTTCAATGGTACCTAAAAAATCTATGGTCTCAACACAGTCACAGTTTGGAAGCAATTATACCAATAATTCCATGTTTGCAAAAGGAATTTCTATGGTGGGCCCAAGCATGTCAAGTAAACACAGGCCTTCCATTCTGCAAGCCTCAAGCAAAACAAGTCATAACCACAGACGCCTCAGATTACGCCTGGGGGGCGCACATGAAGGACAGGTGCATTCAGGGCAGATGGTCCCAAAGGAAAAGCACCTTTACATCAATCAAAAGAAATGCTAGCAGTGATAAATGCAATTACAGCTTTCAAGGACTTCCTGCATCCAGGACAATTACTGATAAGAACAGACAACACCACAGTAATGTGGTACATAAACAAACAAGGAGGAACACATTCATACCCCTTGTGCAGACTAGCCATGACTCTTTGGAACTTGGCTCTAGAAAGACAAATCTAACTTCAAGCACAGTACTTGCCAGGACTGGAAAACACACTGGCAGACACTCTAAGCAGAAATATGACAGATCCACACGAATGGAAGTTACATCCTCAGGTGTTTACAGAGATAATCCAAGCGTGGGGGAGGCCAGACATAGATCTTTTTGCCTCCCACGGGAACTATCAACTGAAAAAGTTTTGTTCAAGGACCTTTCATCCAAAGGCCTGGAAAGTGGATGCCCTTTCATTCAGTTGGACAGCATGGACAGTTTATGCATTCCCACCTCTGCCCCTTCTGCCCAAGGTGCTTTTGAAAGCAAGAACAGACAAACCGAGGATGATACTGATTGCTCCAGATTGGCCAAGGCAACACTGGTATCCACTCCTGAGGAGCCTAACACATACTCCTCCCTGTTCCCTGCCTCTAATGCCTCTCCTACTGACTCAGAACAGCTACAAAACTCTTCACAGTCAGCTGAAAACACTCAACCTCGCTGCATGGAAAATTCCTTGACACCACAACAGTCCCTACTCTCCAAGGAGGTGCAGGATGTCATTTTGGAGGCCAGAAGACCATCTACTAGAAAAGCTTACTCTGCAAAATGGAAGCGGTTTTGCTGTTGGAATGAGAAAAGAGGCCAGGACCCTAGAAAATTGAACTTGCCTCAGGTTTTACAGTACCTAGCTGAACTGCTGAACAGTGGACTTTCATTTTCTTCCATAAAAATACATGCCTCAGCCATTTCTGCAGAATTCAACACGGATCCTCCTTTATTCTCTCACCCACTCTTACGACAGTTCCTCAGAGGGGCTAAGAATATAAGACCTCCAAGGAAGCAACCAATACCAGCCTGGGACCTTAATTACATACTAGAAAAATTAACATTGCCTCCCTTTGAACCTGCTGCCTCAACAGATCTGCAACATTTGTCCTGGAAAACAGCTTTCCTTCTGGCCATCACTTCAGCTCGTAGGGTTTCTGAACTACAGGCCCTCATGGCGGTGCAGCCCTTCCTCATCTTCCATCAGGACAGGGTTTCCCTTACCAACCCATCTTTTATGCCAAAAGTGGTATCCAGGGTAGCCTTAAATCAAGCCATACACCTACCTACCTTTTATCCTAACCCTCAAAACAAAGGGAGAGGCTGCTTCACACTTTAGACATCCATAGGCAGCTACGTTATTATTTGGACAGAACAAAGTCCTTCAGGAAATCAGAACAACTTTTTGTGTCCTATGCCGTAGGGGCTCAAGGGAAACCAGTTACCAAACAGACCATTTCCAAGTGGATTGGCCACTGCATACGGTTTTGTTATTCCTATCATGGGAAATCTGTCCCTACTGGTATCAGATCTCACTCCACCAGGGCCACAGCCACCTCTACAGCCTTCCTCAGAGGCGTTCCTACTAAGGATATTTTGGAGGCAGCCACTTGGAGTTCTGTACATACCTTCACAAAACACTACCACCTACCCTTATACTCCAGAACAAGAGCAGGCTTTGCCACTGCTGTTTTGCAGGGCATTCTGGCTCAACCGAGTTCCTCATAGTACCTACCACCCTATGCATAGCTTTGGGACTCCACCCATCTGTGATTACTGCAGCTGTATGCACGATGAACATGGTACAGTTTTGTACCTACCATAAATGTAGATGTTCGAGTGCTAATACAGCTGCAGTACAGGTTTCCCTCCCTCCCACTTGGTAAAGGCATGGGGCCTAACAACCTCTTCATACCACCTGACTGGGTTATCCTGCTATGTTTTATTTGCTTGCTTACACTGATTTTGCATTACATTGCATTGCCTGCATATGTAGATAAGCCTTATTTATGTATTGCCTTCCTTTTGGGGGCACCTGACATCTGGGGCAAGAAAGACTGAAGAACATGGCGTCGGCTGTGTCTTATATACTCTGGCCTTACTGACGTCAGAAGAGTAAGCGACGACAACCGACGCCGGACCAAGACTTTGGAATTCGGCCGACCGAGGGACCGCCTGACGGCTGAAAACCCATCTGTGATTACTGCAGCTGTATTAGCACTCGAACATCTACATTTATGGTAGGTACAAAACTGTACTTTCTGAGGGGCTCTGAACCGAACCCATCAGTGATGAATGGAAGAAGGTCAACAACACAGATGGAGCATTATGGTAAGACATAACTTCTTTTTTCCAGAGGACTCAGTCTTCCTTTCAGGACGCTTCCCAGGAATCCTCTTCCACAGGCCAGAAAGGGGATTCAATAGTAGACACCACCCTAGGGGCAGAGTGGGTCCACAAAATCAGGGCTGCTGGAACCCTTCTTGGAGAAGCCCTTCTAGTGCTCCTGATGTCTTGCCAGACTGTCCTGCCCTGGAAGCAGTCAGGTGTTGTCTTTCCCTGCACCCACTAGCCAGGACAAGTCTTGCTTCTGATCAGTAGGTGCTAAAAATTATTTTCAGGGGGTTACTCTATTCCCTTCTCCAGCCACCTCCAACTCAAAGATGTCTCCCAGATGTTCCACCCCATCAAAGGGAGTTGGCTTATCTTGAGGTGCAAGACCTCCTTTGAAAAAAAGCAATTCAAGAGGTCCCGACAAGACAACGAGGGTCTGGAACTTACTCTGTCTTCTTTGTGGTGCCAAAAAAGACCAGGGACCTTTATCCAATTCTGGACCTCAGAGAACTAAACCTTTCTGTCAAGACGTCCAAGTTCCGGATGGTCAGTTTACAGTGTATTCTGACTCCTCTTGCGCAAGGACGATTGGATATGCTCAGTGGATCTCAAGGATGCATGGTATCCTATAAAGATCGACAGACACTCCAGAAGATATTTATGCTTCTGGCTAGGGGCCAGTTATCAGTTCAGAGCCCTGCCCTTTGTACTCGCCATAACCCCCAGGGTGTTTACCAAATGTATGGCAGTGGTGGCAGCTCAGCTCTGGCTGCAGGGGTTTCCAAGTTTTTCCGTATCTGGACAGTTAGCTCCTTACAGCTGCCATGTGGCATCGACTAACACTGGTGTCCAGGTGTGTCCTCAAGCTTTTCCAGCATCTAAGGATCACAGTGAACCTGCCCAAGTTGAATCTAGTTCCCAGCCAAAATCTAGAATTTATTGGAGTATTGTTGGACATGATATCAGAGGCTGCAGCACTGCCTCCCCCACAGGGTCCAGTTGATTCAGGATCATGTTTCTCTCGTTGAATCTAACATGCCCACCTGTTCATTTGATTCTCAAATTGTTAGGCTCCATGGTGGAAGCCATTCAGTTGGTGCCTCTCGCTAGGTATCATATGTGATTTCTCCAATGGACCTTGGCAGTCCAGTGGTCCATTCTGGCTCAGCCCATGTCTATAAGAATAAAATTGACACAGGTGTGCAGGAATCATCTAACTAGGTGGCTTCTGACTCTGGACCTTTTTCTAGGTAGGCCCTTTTGTCTTCCCCCACCCAAGGCCACAGTGACCATGGACACCTCCCTGTTGAGGTGGGGGGCATTTTCAGGGCAGGACGGTCCAAAGCACATGGCACCCTATAGAGACCAAATTGCACATTGATGTCCTGGAGATGGGAGCAGTCCTTTTAATGTTGTAAGGCTTTCAGGACTGCCTCCCACTGGGGACTTTAGCAGTTCAGACAGACAACATGGGTGTAGTCTGGTACATCAACAAGCAAGGGGGAACATGGTCTTATCCTCTGTGCAGAGAGGCCATGAGAGTGTGGGAGTGGGCATTGTCTTCCAGGTGCTTTCTTCTTGCAACCCATATAACTGGGAGTTACAATGTGCTGGCCGACAAACTCAGCACGTCCATCTTGTGTCCTCACATGTGGTCCCTGAATCTGTCCGTGGCAAGGCAGATCTTTGACCACTGGGGTCAACCATTCTGCAGCCTTTTTTGCTTCCTCGATCAACTAGAAGTGCAGCAGTGATTTTGCCCTGATTCCCTTGGGGGGGTCACCCAGGGACACTCTTATTCACGAATGGCCGAGTCTCCTCTGTGCTTACCCTCCGATTCCCCTAATACTCAGTCTTACAGAAAGCTCGTCGCCTGAAGAGCTGTCTCATCCTCATTGCCCCTTTTTGGCCTTGTCAGCCTTGATTCTCCTTCCCAAGGTCTCATTTGAAGTATCCCCCTTGAATACTCAATCCCATTCAGCATCTTCTCTCCCACCCGTGGGGCTTCCACTTCTCAGTCTCTGGACCCTTCATCTAACCGCATGGTTTCTTCCAGTCACTGGACCCTTCATGTAACTGCATGGTTTCTCCATTTCCAGTAATTCTGATTCAGTCCAGGCTTCCTTCCCCGGTGAGGAACATTATTTTGGCTTCGCAAAAACTGTCTCTGAAGAAAGTGTATTCCAGTAAGTGGAAAAGGTTTTCCATTTGAGCCAGACAACAGAATCTAGACCCCTTTTCAGCTCCTATTCCTGACATATTGCTCTTCTTATCTTCTCTCTTTCAAGGTGAGGCGAGCTTCTCTACTATTAAGCTCCAGTTGGCTGCCATCTCTAATTTCCATGTCAGCGGTGAGCATACCTTTTCTTCCAAGTTGTGCAAAGCCTTTATGAGTTTTGCTTTTTTGGGCTCCTGTTAAGGATCAATCACCTCCATAGGATTTGACCTTGGTACTGTAGTCTCTAACCCAAAAGCCATTTGAACCTGCTAGTTCCTGTCCTGGAAGACGGCCTTCTTAATAGACATTACTTCTGCCAAGAGGGTCTCAGAACTACAGGCTGTGTGCATTAATCCACCATTTATGATTTTTCACAAGGGTAGGGTATCGCTTAGAACAAATCCTTCCTTTCTCCCCAAAGTAGCCTCTGAAGCAAATCTCCCAATCAGTCAATTCAATTTCTGGTTTTCTTCCCTAATTATTCTAATCAAGGCGAATATATCTTGCATTGTTTACATGTCCACAGACAGCTGGATTTTTATTTGAAATGGACTGAGGAATTTAGGAAGTCAGACCAGCTTTTTGTGGCCTTCTCCCAAAACTAAAGGGGTCAGGTAGTTTCCAAAGTCACTGTCTTCAGGTGGATTGCTGGCTGTATTTCCTTCATGTATGCTAGTTGGAATTTGCATCTATCCAGACCAGTTAAGGCCCACTCCACTAGGTCTGCTGCTATGTCATTAACCTTCTTGGTTAGACTTTCCCTTGATGTGATCTGTGCTGCTGTGACTTGGTCTAATCCTCATAACTTCATTTCGCACTACAAACTGGAATTGGTATCCAGGAGAAGGACGACTTTTGGTTCCTCTGTGGTCTGGCATATCCTTCCTTGAGGCAACCCAGTATCATAACTTGGCATCTGTGCTATCCATTGTTGTTATTCCTCACATTCCCACCCTCCTTCCACCTTCCTTCTGGTAGACCTGGTGAGGCTGAAATGGGTTGGATTTGGTGAGTAGTTTTTGACTTCTGTTTCAGATGTTGTGTCTCTGCATTTCAGCTAATTTAGCAAACTTGTTCTGAGGGTTAGAGGGTAGCAGGAGATTATGGGAGGGGGAGGAGCTTGAGCTCTGGATCTGTCTGAGGAGTGGCCGGCTTGGATCTGAGGTCGGATCCTAGACCCGTCAATGAGGAATAATGACACTGGATAGCACAGATACCAAGTTATGGTAAGTACATAAATTATTTGTATCTAATGCAGTTTACAACAATTTCATCATTTCTGATTTCCTAGACTTTATTAATCTGCTTATGCAGCCTATAGTTTGAGCCATAATTAACCAGTTGGCTGACATGATTCAGAAAAACTGAAAGATGTCTCTACCCATGTCCCCAGGTCTTTCCTTGAATCCACAGTTTTAGTCACTGTGTACTGTATTAAATGTTCACCCTTCAGTTTATGTCTTCCAAAGCTCATATGCCTAGTTTTTGATGTGTTTATCAGCATATTATTCTCTTGTGTCCAAATGGTCAATTTAGTTAAGTTATTTTGCTGACATGCCCTGTCTGTAACTCGTATAATTAATTTACCCATTTTCAAGACATTTGCATACAGACTGCAGAACACCTCAGATAAAGAAGATAGATCCAAAAGATGTAACCTAAGTAAGTATGGACCTAGGACAGAGCCTTGTAGGACACCCTGACAGTAACAGAATTTCATCTGTGCAGTTGCTGTATAGTACTTGCTGTGTCCTGTTTGTAAGCCATGCAGCCATCCCTCTTATCAAGATTACATTAATACCCAGTTATTCAGATTTTTTGATCATGGTTTTGTGTAGGAGGTACATCATAGCACACTCTTTAATTTATAGTTATTATATTATTAGAGAACGTCATATTACACATAATTATAAATCAGTTTTCAACGTATGCATTCCATTATATGGTTTCAAGTCCACACACTTCAAATTCTGACAATAATTAATCCAAAGTAACTTTTTCCATTATTGTTCACAGCAAGAAAGTAAAATTATGGGTCTACATGACTCTGGGTTTGTCCTATTCCCCTTTCCCTTAACTCATTCACTCCGGGGGAGCTGCTCAGAAAAAGCTGCCTGCTTAATTCCACCATAGGAACAACACTGCAGCCTGAGCTCATTTTCAGAAAATCCATTTGTAATACCATACAGAAAACAAATGTTCATAACTCTTTAACTATAAGAGCTAGACTAAAAATGTAAATGCGAACGTTGTTCAGCAGACACTGACCTTTCCAACAGTGTAAATGCTGATAGTGCATATCAAAGTCATTATTAAATATTTGGTAAGGAATGTTGATATTGTGCATATTTTTTACCTTTTTGGAAAAACAAAGCACAATATCTTGGTCAATGTACCATGCTGACCCATACAATTTGAATTTAATTTGTTAGTATGAATGTCAGCTTTAAAATGAAGCATCATTTGTGTGATCACCATGCTCCCTTGCAAAGGTATGAGCATAATAATGAGAAGTATTGTAAATGTATAATTTTCATAATCGTACAAGACTAAAACTGTGATATCTGTACATGTGTACAGTGCACAGACACAGTTCTTTTACCATGTTGTAAGGAGTAACACTGTCTTCAAAATGAGGTATTACTTGGCACACTGATATGCTCCCTTGCAAAGTTATTTACCAAAATATGAAAAAAGTCATAATTTCCATAACCTAAGTCCGAAACAAACTTTGATATCTGCACATGTTCCCAATATACAGGCACAATTCTTTGACCATGTTGGAACCAGCAATACTGTCTTCAAAATGAGGTATTACTTGGCACATTCAGATGCTCCCTTGCAAAGTTGCACATTCAGATGCTCCCTTGCAAAGTTATCTACCAAAATATGAAAAAAAATCATAATTTCCATAACCCAAGTCCGACCCAAACTTTGATATCTGCACATGAGTACAACATAAAGTCACCATTCTTTTACGATGTTAGAACTATCAATACTGTCTTCAAAATGAGGTATTACTTGGCACATTCAGATGCTCCCTTGCAAAGTTATTTACCGAATATGAAAAAAAAATCATAATTTCCATAACCCAAGTCTAAAACAAACTTTTATATCTGCATACGAGTACAACATACAGGCACCATTCTTTTACCATGTTAGAACTATCAATACTGTCTTCAAAATGAGGTATTACTTGGCACACTGACATGCTCCCTGCAAAGTTATTTACCAAAATATGAAAAAAATCATAATTTCCATAACCTAAGTCCTAACAAAACTGACTACATAGCTAATTAATATTAATTAATTAATATTAGTCACTCTCTTGGACTACTGTATCAGCATGTATCTTTATCCACAAGAGTGATCTCTGTGGTGAAGCCCCCTGTGAGATGAAACCGGGGCAATAGAAATGTATTCATTCAATCCCTTATCACTTGAGGCTTTCAGTTTTAACTGCCATAACAACTCTCTCGTTCCTAATTTGGTTTCCATAGAACCTCCTCTAGTGTCCACTGGCACAGTTTCTATGATACCAAAAAGAAAGTTTGTGAAGATGTTCATCGTGCATACAGCTGCAGTCATAACAGATGGGTTCTCCTGCCGTCAGGCGGGTCCTCGGTCGGCCGAATTCCAAAGTCTAGGTCCGGCGTCGGTTGTCATCGCTTCTTCCCTGACGTCAGTGCGACAGGGGTGTAAAAGAACCAGCCGACGCCATTTTCTTCAGTCTTTCTTGCCGCGCGGTGCCTGAAGCAGAAGCAGTTCGCAAGTGCTGGTCGGCCAGCTCCTGAAATTACGAAAATTTTGTAACCGAAGTCTTCTTGAAAGCTAAGTACCCCGTTGGGGAAACTTTTCTTGCCTCAGACCGATGTCAGACAAAGTTAATAATTGTTTTTCATGTGGGAAGCAAATACCGCATAAGGATTTCCATTCCCTCTGTATTCCTCGTTTAGGCCCAGACCACAACGTCTCGGTCTGTCGCTTTTGTGCTACATTCAACAAACGCACCATTAAGCGTCGGGCGGAGTTCGCCCAGCATTATTTTGGCAAAACATTTAACTATATTATGTCGTCGGATACTCCGACTCCAGTTTTGTCTAAAAAGCGCAAAGATAAGGACAGACACCACGCCAAAGCCGACTACACGTGGTCCGGTTCTCAGCGAGGCGCCTACGCAGCCCCTGACTACCGACGACACTTCATTGGCGGTGTCTCCTGTGCCCGAGGTCGCAGGCTCCTCGGCCCACACCCCGACTACAGATACCGAAGCCACTCTTGGTGGTGAATCTCAAAATGTGGACAGGTCTACCTCCTCTCAAGGTGTCTTCAGACCTTCCTCTTCTTTTTCCATCAAGGCTTTCACTAAGTCTAAAGCAGCCATGCATTCTAAGAGACAAGCTACACAGGGCCCATCTCCAGGCCCCATGCCTAAAAAACAGATGCTTAAAATGGCTGCGGATTTAATTACTCTTATCAGGGGTTCTCAACCCCCCCCGGACAAAAGGCCCAGAGTGGAGGAAGAATCCCCCTCCTCTGATCAGGGCTCCATTATGTCAGAGCACTCTGATGAACAGGCACATTCTTACTCCCCTTTTGAAGACTCTGATGCAGAGGAGTCCTTTCCCTCTGTATCCCCCCCAGAGGATTACTCATTTGGGGAAACTTTGCATACCTTAAGGGAACACTTCCACTGGGAAGGCCAAGATTATTCAGATTCCAAGAAAAGGCTTAGGGAATTTCTCTTGCTACCTCAGCACAGACCTCTGGCTATACCTCCTGTCTTGGACATACTAGATGATGTGTACTCGGAGGCCTGCCTTAACCCAGATTCTCTACCTCCAGCCCCAGTCAAGCCTGACAGGTACTACAGGGTTCCTGACTCACACCAATTTCTATACAAAAGCCATGCTGCTGACCCAGAAACCATCTCACAGGGCCCCAAGGGAATTAAGGCCTCCACTGCTAAAAATCCATTACCTTCCGAGAGAGATTCCAGATCCTTAGAAAGGTGGGGAAAAAGGTATATACCTCGCCACCTTAACCATGAGGGCATTAAACTGTCAGTTCCATATGCTAAAGTACCAACAGTTTTGTTATCACAATTGAGAAGTAAAATGTCACAACCTGAACAACCAGACTTGAAGGAGTTGCAGGATTTGATGCATAGTGCAGAACAAGTGGGTAAACATACCTTACAATGTGGTTTTGATGCTCTAGAGGCCTCATGTAGAGCTGCTGTTACAGGATCAGTCATACGTAGACATGCCTGGCTCAAGGAACAAACCTTACCAGATCATGTCAAAGCTAAATTACTAGATGCCCCTCTACAAAAGGATGTATTATTTGGTGCTAATGCTGAGGAGGTATTAAGGAAAATGGAGGAAAAGGCTAAATCAATGCAAACAGTGAAAGATTTTCTACAGGTACAACCCCCACGTTTCAGTAGAAATTGGCCTTCCAAAAATTGGTCCTTTCCAGCCACGGACAGACCTCAAAGAGGTAGATACAGGCGCCCGAGGGGCAAAGGGCAATCCCAAGGATCGTTTAGAGGCAGACAATGGCAAGCTCCTACACAAAGAGGTGGTGAGGATAACTCGCAACCATTCAGAAAGCAAGCCCAATGACTTTCCCCTTTGCATGCCAAGCAAGACTCAAATGGCAGCACCCTTAGGCGGAAAACTGGCATTATTTTCAAAAAATTGGCATATGGTCACAAAAGACAAATGGATCCTGGACATTATAAACAGAGGCTACAGATTCCATTTTCACACCCTTCCAAAAATGAGAGGCATGCCAAACCTGCCACACAATCAAAGGGCAGAGGCACAAAGACAAATTTCAGATCTTATAGACATGAAAGCTATTCAAGAGGTACCTATGCACGAACAAGGTCAAGGTTTTTATTCCAGACTATTCCTGGTACCGAGGAAGGGAAAAGATTGGAGACCTATTTTGGACCTGTCCATCCTAAACACATTTCTACTCGTACCAAAATTCAAGATGCTCACTCTACAGCAGCTTCTTCCCATGCTGGGCAAGGAGTCTTGGCTGGTAACATTGGACCTCAAGGAGGCATACCTGCATGTCCCAATCAGACAAAATTGCAGAAGATACCTCAGATTTCTTGCAGGTTCAACCCATTATCAATTCTCTGCATTGCCCTTTGGCTTATCTACTGCGCCCAGAGTATTCACGAAATGCCTGGCATCAGTAATTGCCTACTGCAGACTTCAAGGGATACAGATATACCCCTATTTGGACGACTGCCTGATCCAAGCGGACAGCAAGCACATTCTTCTGAAACATCTGGCTTATGTAATAATGTTGTTGAATTCTCTGGGATACACAGTCAACAAAAAGAAATCAAGGCTAATACCCTCTCGGAAAATTATTTTCCTGGGTGCCAACTTGGACACAAACACCCAGATGGCCTACCTCACACCAGAGAAGCAGGGGCAACTAACTCAATACTTCAGAACACTAGCAAATTGCACCAGGCTGACTGCAAGGAAAATCCTGCAGGCTCTGGGATTCATGGCATCTTGCATCTTACTAATCACTTGTGCAAAGCTGCATATGAGGAAACCTCAATGGTACCTGAAAAACCTATGGTCTCAACACAGCCACAGTTTGGAAACAATAATACCACTAATTCCATGTCTTCAAAAGGAATTTCTGTGGTGGGCTCAAGCATGCCAAACAAACACAGGTCTCCCATTCAGTAAGCCTCAAGCAAATCAAGTCATCACAACAGACGCCTCGGACTACGCCTGGGGGGCACACATGACAGATCGGTGCATTCAGGGCAAATGGCCCCAAAAAGAAAAGCACCTTCACATCGATCAAAAGGAAATGCTAGCGTAATAAATGCTATTATAGCTTTCAAAGACCTTCTGCAACCAGGTCAACTATTGATAAGAACGGACAACACCACAGTAATGTGGTACATAAACAAACAGGGAGGAACCCATTCATACCCCCTATGCAGACTGGCCATGTCACTTTGGAACATGGCCCTGGACTTACAAATCGAACTACAAGCACAGTAACTGCCAGGCAAGGAAAAACGCTGGCAGACAACCTAAGCAGAAATATGACAGATCCACACGAATAGAAGTTGCATCCTCTAGTTTTTACAGAGATAATTCAAGCATGGGGAAGGCCAGACATAGATCTCTTTGCCTCCCACAAAAATCACCAATTGACAAAATTCTGCTCAAGGATTTTTCATCCAAAGGCCTGGAGAGTGGACGCTCTCTCTTTCAGTTGGACATCAATGACAGTTTATGCCTTCCCACCTCTTCCTCTGCTGCCCAAAGTTCTATTAAAAACCAGAGCAGACAGACCAAAGATGATTCTCATTGCTCCAGACTGGCCAAGACAACACTGGTACCCACTCCTGAGGAGCCTGACGCATTCCCCACCATGGACCCTGCCTCTAATGCCTCTTCTTCTGACTCAGCACAGCTTCAAAACTCTTCACAGTCAGCTAAAAACACTCAATCTAGCCGCATGGAAGAGTCCTTAGCATCACAACAGATCCTACTCTCCAAGGAGGTGCAGGATGTCATTTTGGAGGCCAGAAGGCCGTCTACTAGAAAAGCTTACTCTGCAAAATGGAAACGGTTTTGTGTCTGGAATGAGAAAAAGGGCCAGGATCCTGGAAAACTGAATTTACCTCAAATATTACAGTACCTAGCTGAGCTGCTAAGCAGTGGACTTTCATTCTCCTCCATCAAAATCCATGCCTCAGCCATTTCTGCAGAATACAACACTGATCCACCCTTATTCTCTCACCCCCTCTTAAGACAGTTCCACAGAGGGGCTAAGAATCTAAAACCCCCAAGGAAACAACCAACACCTGCTTGGGATCTCAATTTCATTCTAGAAAAACTGACCTTGCCTCCTTTTGAGCCAGCTGCCTCATCAGATTTGCAATATTTGTCCTGGAAAACAGCTTTCCTTCTGACTATTACCTCAGCTCGTAGGGTATCGGAACTACAAGCTCTCATGGCTGTGCAGCCTTTTATCATCTTCCATCAGGACAGAGTTTCCTTACGAACCAACCCGTCCTTTATGCCAAAAGTGGTATCCAGGGTAGCTTTGAATCAGGCTATACACTTACCTACCTTTTATCCTAATCCTCAAAACAAAGGGGAGATATTACTACATTCCTTGGACATCCACAGACAACTGTGTTATTATTTGGACAGAACAAAGCCTTTCAGAAAATCAGAACCGCTCTTTGTGTCCTATGCTATAGGAGCTCAAGGAAAGACAATTTCCAAACAGACAATCTCAAAATGGATAGCCCACTGCATACGCTTTTGCTATTCTTTTCATGGCAAAACTGTACCTACAGGCATCAGATCTCACTCCACAAGGGCCACGGCTACCTCTGCTGCTTTTTTTAGAGGAGTTCCTACCAAAGATATTTTGGAAGCAGCCACTTGGAGTTCTGTGCATACCTTCTCCAAGCACTACCACCTTCCACTATACTCCAAATCTAGAGCGGGCTTTGCCACTGCAGTCTTGCAGGGCATTCTGGCTCCTCCTAGTTCCACCTAGTGTCTACCACCCCTTTCTTAGCTTTGGGATTCTACCCATCTGTTATGACTGCAGCTGTATGCATGATGAACATAGCACAGTTTTGTACCTACCATAAATGTAGATGTTCGAGTGGTAATACAGCTGCAGTCCAGGTTTCCCTCCCTCCTTCCCCTCTTGGGACAGGCCTATTGGCTAACATCTCCTCATGCAACCTGATTGGGGTATTCATTCTTAATGTATTTGCTTGCACTACTGTCTTTTGATTATATGGCATTGCTTTATTACACAAATTTATGTATTGCCTTCCTTCTGGGGGCACCTGACATCTGGGGCAAGAAAAACTGAAGAAAATGGCGTCGGCTGGTTCTTTTATACCCCTGTCGCACTGACATCAGGGAAGAAGCGACGACAACCGACGCCGGACCTAGACTTTGGAATTCGGCCGACCGAGGACCCGCCTGACGGCAGGAGAACCCATCTGTTATGACTGCAGCTGTATTAGCACTCGAACATCTACATTTATGGTAGGTACAAAACTGTACTTTTTCACATATATGAGCATGTTACATAAATAATTGTTTCTATTGCCTTTAGTAATGGCATATAAATGCTTGTATATCCTTTTCCAAAAGTTTAGCTCAGTTTTCCCTATGTGGTAACAATAGCAATTTTTGCATATAGATATATTAATCACATGTTTTGTGGCACAAATTCCATCACCCAATGTTATTCCACTTGGAGGGTTCCCCATTACCACTTCCATGATTTCTAAAATATAACTACACTGGTGACAAGAACTACACCACCTAGTGCCCTTATTTGTTTGCTTTATAGAGGTAGTAAGTTGACTTTCAAACAACTGTTGGTTTTTAGTCATTTTAAACACAAATGAATGAGTTGTACCCAGGGTTTTATAGATGCAATCATTGGTCTTAAAAATGCTCCAGTTTTTGATGATGATATCCTTAAAGTTTTCACAAGTCCACTATAGGTTATAACTAATGAATGTGAAAAATTGGAGTTCGGTATGATTTTAGAACTAAGGGATCCAAAGTGAGAATATCTTGTCCTAAAAATCTGATATCTTATTCTGCTTCTATTATTCTCCATATTTTTGACAAGAAACACAGTTTTCATTTTCACTTCTAAAAAAACCTATTTGAATCTGAGCTGTTAAAAACATTTTTGTGGTACTGACAGAGAGCAATATATATATATATATATATATATATATATATATATATATATATATATAGATATATATATATCTATATATATGTATATACACACAGACACACATATATACGCACATATTGCAAACAAGGCATATGTAGTTGCTTCATGTCACTCATGAAGTGCCACCATTGTAACACACAAGATGTACAGATGCAGTAACAAGCACAGATGAAACAACAGTTTCTAGTAATTGCCACTAACATAACTACAGCCCTAACTACAATGTGGTAAGGCTGCATACCTTTATGAACTCCATCACAGATTCCAAACAGTGCTAGTGGGGGACTACATAGCTAATTAATATTAATATTAATTAATATTAGCCACTCTCTTGGACTACTGTATCAGCATGTATCTTTATCCACAAGAGTGATCTCTGTAGTGAAGCCCGCTGTGAGATGAAGACCCCTGCAGTACACCAGTCTCTGAATGGGATTTTTAAAACATTCTGTCATAAGGCTTCCAGCTAGCCTTTCTAAAACCCTGGGCTTATTTTTTAATTTTTTTTCCCTGATTTGACAAAGACTTGCTAGATAGCCTCATGCAGTCATTTCCTCACAGTCATCAACATCTCCTTTCAACTTATCCCAGATGTTCATCGTGTATACAGCTGCAGTAATTACAGACGGGTTATCCTGCCGTCAGGCGGGTCCTCGGTCGGCCGAATTCCAAAGTCTAGGTCCGGCGTCGGTTGTCGTCGCTTCTTCCCTGACGTCAGTGCGGCAGGGGTATAAAAGAGGCAGCTGACGCCATCTTCTTCAGTCTTTCTTGCCACGCGGTGCCCGAAGCAGAAGCAGTTCGCAAGTGCCGGTTGGCCAGCTCCTGATATTTACGAAAATATTTCAGCTGAAGTCTTCTTGAAAGCTAAGTACCCCGTTGGGGAAACATTTCTTGCCTCAGACCGATGTCAGACAAAGTTAATAATTGCATTTCATGTGGGAAGCAAATACCGCATAAGGATTTCCACTCTTTCTGTATACCTTGCTTAGGCCCAGACCACGACGTCTCGGCCTGCTGTTTTTGTGCTAGATTCAACAAGCGCACTATTAAGCGCCGGGCGGAGTTCGCCCTTCACTATTTTGGTAAAAAATTTAATTATATTATGTCGTCGGATACTCCGACTCCAGTTTTGAGTAAAAGACGCAAAGATAAGGACCGACATACGAGGTCCGCACCGACTACTGACACCACGCTAAGGCAGATTACCGGTTCTCAGCGAGGCACCTACACAGCCCCTGAGTACCGATGACACAACATTACCGGTGTCTTCAGTACCCGATGACACAACATTACCGGTGTCTTCAGTACCCGAGGTCGCAGGCTCCTCGGTCCCCATTCCTACTACAGATACCGACGCCACTCTTGGCGGGGAAACTCAGAGTTTAGACAGGCCTGCCATTTCTCAAGGTGTCTTCAGGCCTTCCTCCTTCTCTATTAAAGCTTTCACTAAATCTAAAGCAGCCATGAAAACCAAAAAACAGGGACCTCAGACCCCCTCTCAAGGCCCCATGTCTAAAAAACAGATGCTCAAAATGGCTGAGGATTTGATTACTCTTATCAGGGGTTCTCAACCCCCCTCTGACAAAAGGCCCAGATTAGAGGAAGACTACCCTTCCTCAGATCAAGCCTCTATTACCTCTGAACATTCTGAGGACCAGGATTATGCCTATTCTCCTTTCGAAGACTCCGATGCAGAGGAGTCTATTCCCTTGGTCTCCCCCCCCTGAGGACTACTCTTTTGGGGAAACCCTACATACATTGAGGGAACACTTTCACTGGGAAGGCCAAGATTACTCAGATTCCAAGAAAAGGCTCAGGGATTTTCTTTTGCTCCCCCAGCATAGGCCCCTGGCTATCCCTCCTGTTTTAGATATATTGGATGATGTGTACACAGACTCCATCCTTAATCCAGACTCTTTGCCTCCAGCTCCTGTTAGACCAGACAGGTATTACCGGGTTCCTGATTCACACCAGTTCCTATACAAAAGCCATACTGATGACTCAGAAACTATTTCACAGGGTCCCAAGGGAATTAAGGCCTCTACTGCTAAAAACCCATTACCTTCAGAGAGAGATTCCAGAGCTTTAGAAAGGTGGGGGAAAAAGGTGTACACCTCGGCCACTTTAACCATGAGGGCATTAAACTGTCAGTTCCATATGTTAAAGTATCAACAGTTTTTGTTATCTCAGTTGAAAAGCAAAATGACACAACCAGATTTAAAAGAGTTGCAGGATTTGTTGCATGGTGCAGAGCAAGTGGGTAAACATACCTTGCAGTGTGGTTTTGTTGCTTTAGAGGCCTCATGTAGAGCTGCTGCTACAGGGTCTGTTATACGTAGACATGCTTGGCTCAAAGAGCAAGCCTTACCAGATCATGTCAAAGCTAAATTATTGGATGCACCTCTTCAAAAAGATGTATTGTTTGGTGTTAAAGCTGAGGAGGTACTAAAGAAAATGGAGGAAAAAGCGAAATCAATGCAAACAGTGAAAGATTTCCTGCAGGTACAATCTCCACGTTTTAGCAGAAACTGGCCTTCAAAAAATTGGTCCTTTCCAGCCACGGACAGACCTCAAAGGGGCAGATACAGACGCCCAAGGGGTAGAGGGCAACCTCAAGGATCTTTCAGAGCCAGACCGTGGCAAGCACCAACCTCAAGAGGTGGAGAAGATAGATCAGTCATTTAGAAAACAGACACAATGACTTCCCCCTTTACCTGCCAAGCAAAGCTTTAATGGCAGCACCTTTGGGCGGAAAACTGGCATTATTCTCAAAAAATTGGCATATTGTTACAAAAGACAAATGGATTCTAGACATTATAGACAGAGGCTACAGGTTCCACTTTCACACCCTTCCAAAAATGAGAGGCATGCCAAACCTGCCACAAAATCAAAGGGCAGAGGCACAAAAACAAATTCCAGCTCTCATGGACATAAAGCGATTCAAGAGGTACCTGCAAAAGAACAAGGTCAAGGGTTTTATTCCAGACTATTCCTGGTACCAAGGAAAGACAAAGATTGGAGACCTATCTTAGACCTATCCATCTTAAACACATATTTACAGGTGCCAAAATTCAAGATGCTCACATTACAGCAGCTTCTTCCCATGCTGGGCAAGGAGTCTTGGCTAGTAACATTGGACCTCAAGGAGGCATACCTGCATGTCCCTATCAGACAAGATTGCAGAAGATACCTCAGATTTCTTGCAGGTTCAACCCATTATCAATTCTCTGCATTGCCCTTTGGCTTATCTACTGCGCCCAGAGTGTTTACGAAATGCCTGGCATCAGTAATCGCCTTCTGCAGATTACAAAGAATACAAATCTACCCATATCTGGACGACTGCCTGATCCAAGCGGACAGCAAGGACATACTTCTGAAACACCTGGCGTTTGTAATAAAACTGTTGAACTTTCTGGGATACACAGTCAACAAAAAGAAATCAAAACTAATACCCTCTCAACAAATAATTTTCCTGGGTGCTAGCTTGAATACAACCACCCAGATGGCCTACCTCACGCCAGACAAACAAGGGCAACTGTCTCAATACTTCAGCAAAATGGCAACCTTCACCAGACTGACTGCAAGGAAAGTCCTGCAGGCTCTGGGATTCATGGCATCTTGCATCCTACTAATCCCATGTGCAAAGCTGCATACGAGGAAACTTCAATGATACCTAAAAAACTTATGGTCTCAACACAGCCACAGCTTGGAAACAATTATACCACTCATTCCATGCCTTCAAAAGGAATTTCTGTGGTGGGCTCAAGCATGCCAAAGAAACATAGGTCTCCCTTTCTGTGTACCTCAAGCAACTCAAATCATCACAACGGACACCTCAGACTATGCCTGGGGAGCACACATGACAGATCAGTGCATTCAGGGAAAATGGTCCCAAAAAGAGAAGCACCTACACATCAACCAAAAGGAAATGCTAGCCGTGCAAAATGCTATTATGGCCTTCAAAGACCTACTGCATCCAGGCCAGCTATTGATAAGGACAGACAACACCACAGTGATGTGGTACATAAACAAACAGGGGGGAACTCATTCATACCCCCTGTGCAGGCAAGCCATGACCCTATGGAACACAGCACTGGAATTGCAAATTCAACTACAGGCACAATTCCTGCCAGGGAAGGAAAACACACTGGCAGACAGCCTAAGCAGAAATATGACAGATCCACATGAATGGAAGTTGCATCCTCAAGTTTTCACAAAGATAACTCAGGCTTGGGGACAGCCAGACATAGATCTCTTTGCTACCCACAGAAATTACCAGTTGAAAAAATTCTGTTCAAGGACCTATCATCCATAGGCCTGGAAAGTGGACGCACTTTCTTTCAGTTGGACAACGTTGACAGTCTATGCCTTTCCGCCTCTTCCTCTGCTGCCCAAAGTTCTATTAAAAGCCAGAGCAGAGAGGCTGAAAATGATTCTCATTGCTCTAGACTGGCCAAGACAACACTGGTACCCGCTCCTGAAGAGCCTGACACATTCCCCACCATGGATCCTACCTCTAGTCCCTCTTCTGTTGTCCCAGCACAACTACAAGACTCTTCACAACCAGCTCAAAACCCTAAATCTAGCTGCATGGAGAATTCCTTGATTTCCCAACAGACCCTCCTCTCCAAGGAGGTGCAGGATGTCATCTTGGAGGCCAGAAGACCTTCTACTAGAAAAGCCTATTCCGCCAAATGGAAACTATTTTGTGCCTGGAATCAAGAAAAGGGCCAGAATCCTTGGGTAATAAATTTACCTCAAATTTTACAGTACCTAGCTGAGATGTTAAACAGTGGACTTTCCTTCTCCTCCATCAAAATCCACGCTTCAGCCATTTCTGCACAATACAACACAGATCCTCCTTTATTCTCTCATCCTCTCTTAAGACAGTTCCTCAGAGAGGCAAAGAATATAAAACCCCCAAGGAAACCACCAGTCCCTGCTTGGGACCTCAACTTCGTATTGGAAAAGCTGACCCTTCCTCCCTTCGAGCCAGCTGCTTCAACAGAACTACAATACTTGTCATGGAAAACAGCCTTCCTTCTGGCTATCACCTCTGCACGCAGGGTTTCGGAGCTACAGGCCCTCATGGCTGTGCAACCTTTCATCATTTTCCATCAGGACAGAGTTTCCTTACGAACCAACCCTACCTTTATGCCAAAGGTAGTATCCAGTGTAGCTTTGAATCAGACTATCCACTTACCTACCTTTTATCCTAATCCACAAAACAAAGGGGAAAGACTACTACATTCCTTGGACATTCACAGACAACTTCGTTATTACTTGGACAGGACAAAGCCATTCAGGAAATCCGAGCAACTCTTTGTGTTCTATGCTACAGGTGCTCAAGGAAAGGCTATCTCCAAACAGACAATCTCAAAATGGATAGCCCACTGCATACGCTTTTGTTACTCATTTCATGGAAAAACTGTGCCTACAAGCATCAGATCCCACTCCACCAGGGCCACAGCTACCTCTGCAGCTTTCCTCAGGGGGGTTCCTACCAAGGACATTTTGGAAGCAGCCACTTGGAGTTCAGTGCACACTTTCTCCAAACACTATCACCTTCCACTATACTCTAAATCTAGAGCGGGATTTGCCACAGCAGTCTTGCAGGGCATCCTTGCTCCTCCTAGCTCCACTTAGTGCCTGCCACCCCTACTTAGCTTTGGGATTCTCCCCATCTGTAATGACTGCAGCTGTATGCACGATGAACATAGTACAGTTTTGTACCTACCATAAATGTAGATGTTCGAGTGCTCATACAGCTGCAGTCCAGGTTACCCCCTCTCTGTCCCCTCTTAGGACAGGCCTTATGACAAACACCTTCTCATACAACCTATTTGGGGTATTCTTTTATGGTGTATTTGCTTGCAACTACTGTTTTTTGATTATTCTATATTGCATGATTACATAAATTTATGTTTTGCCTTCCTTCTGGGGGCATCTGACATCTGGGGCAAGAAAAACTGAAGAAGATGGCGTCGGCTGCCTCTTTTATACCCCTGCTGCACTGACATCAGGGAAGAAGTGACGACAACCGACGCCGGACCTAGACTTTGGAATTCGGCTGACCGAGGACCCGCCTGATGGCAGGATAACCCGTCTGTAATGACTGCAGCTGTATGAGCACTCGAACATCTACATTTGTGGTAGGTACAAAACTGTACTTTAGGGGTCACCACAGCATAACAGTCCGCAGAACGATTGGCAGTGGAGTTTTACGGTGCTGATTTGCCAGCCCAGTGCCCAACCTTCCACAGAACTCACACAGACACACACACCTAAGGCCAATTTAGAGCGCCCACTCCATCTACAGCATGTCTTTGGGATGTGGTAGGTAATTGGAGCACCCAGAGAAAACCAACATGACCACAGGGAAGACATGCAGACTCCTCACAGAAGGCACCCCAGTCGGGAATCCAGTCGGCTTTGCTCTCAGGGTACTTGTCACCATCTAAGAAATGGAAAATAAGGCTGTTGCATTATAGGAAAGAGCTACAGAAGGGCTTGAATGGGATTACTTTTAGCCAGCTTTCGAGTTACACAGCAACACCAGATGTTTCATAGCAGAGGGGAGAGGTATCAAATGTATTCTGTCCCAGTATTCTATAATTTAAATCGATTTTTTAATCTAAACTCTCAAGTGAGACATCAGATCTCTCTCTCTCTCGTCATAGCCTGTCAAAATTTTGCCGTGAAAGTCTAACATCTGTTCGTACAAACCATAACGAGTTGCTAGGCCTTGACTAGACCTGGAATGGGCATGCACGTGAATAACATGAAGGTTGGGTGTGGGGCTGGCAACTCGGCACCGTAAAATTGCACTGCCAATCATAAGTGGACCGGAGTTAAGAGCTAACTGGGAAAAGCCGAAAGAAGTTACTACGTGGGAAAAAGTCCACATTTTCTACTAAGATGACGCCCTCCATTTTCCTGACAAATCAAAAATCTGCGCATTAACCTGCAGTAACTGTCAGAATTGTGGTCCTTGGCAGAATGAAACTATTCACCTCCCAGTGATGTGCCTTTTCTACCGATTGCAAAGACAAGCCTGTCTCTCCAATATAGGCTGCATTTTCTCCTCATGGAATTTAGTAAAACAGACCTCGTCAGTTTGGTCCATTACTTTACTAGGGGATGCCAAACCATGCAAAAGTCTAAAACAGCTGCACATCATAGCCTTCACAAGAGCACAACCCAGGGGAACTACTTAGCCCCTCACTACCAAGCCACAACTTCACATAATGCATAAACATGACGACCACCCAAACGGCTACCAACCAAAGACTAACACAATTCACAAAACATAAGAATAACTAACTGAATAAGGCAACACAACTATTTCTAATTTCCAGAACATACCTTCCCTCATAGCCTTTGGAGCTATATTGAAAAAGGCACTACTGCATCTTTCTGGGTTTATCAACACTTACCAAAAAAATAAGAGCTTATAAAAGTACAATTAGCCTAACGTAACTGCTAATGAACCGGAGCCAACGAACAGTTAGCCTTGCATTCCATTTGTAAACTTTTTTAAAGATAACATGCATACAGTACTTTTATTTGCAAGGTTTGTAACTGTCAGGTCAGCATCACTTCTACAGGATTCACGCCCCTTGTTGAGACTGATAAAGTTGCAGACCAAAAAGAGAATGCGTGGAAATAATATTAACTAAACTAACTCTGATATGAAAAAAAAAAAAAACATTTTCCTGTATTTTTTGTCTTGATAAAGCCTGGGAGAGCCCGGGCGAAAGCGCTTGACTGCATTACTTTTTTAGTATATTTTTCGATTGTGGATGTTATACGTGGAATATACGTGGAATAAAAAAAATGATTGCATTAAACTAATTGTATCCTTGTCCTGGTGATCTCTTCGGTCGTGGACTTTTTGTTATTGGTGATATTCGTTGTGGGTTCAACAGATTTTGTCGGTAACTCTGATATGAGAATATGATATCTTATAATGGAGAAAGTCAATAAAATATATCTCGAGAATTTAACAAAATAATCACCACTTAATGCTGCCCTAAAATATTTTCTACAATGACTGTTAATTGTACTGTGCATCACCCTATACAGAACAAGCTTACCAGGAGGAAAAGAAGGTAGCTGCTGAGCCGGGCTGCACGTGAAGTCCTGGTAGTACAGAAAATAAAATAGAGGATCCAGTAGCAGGTAAAATCTCCAGTTCTTTGCCGAAAGAAAGGAAATACCTGCTGCTGGATTCTCTTTTTATTAGGGGGAAAACAGAAGAAATTTAGGCTGGGGGTGGAGGTGTTATGCAAGTGGTGGCTCGGATTGCAAGAATCTGATTGGCTGCCACCACTTGCTTAATCAAGAACTTTTAAAGTGGATTTTCTACAAAAACTTTAATGTGCACTTAATGTATAAACATGCTGAATTGTAACTATATAAGATAAATTAAACATTCAGTTACAATTTCAGCGTGTTTTACGTTAAGGCGAACTACAAATCTGCAGCACACTTTCTCTCACTTTTGGAAGGCACTCGGGGGTAACAGCTAGCAATTTGTATCTTCTCATGGCACACTCTGGTTTAAGCACACAGGCGCCATGAGAAGGTACTCGGGATTAATGAGTTAAAAATAGGTTTAACATGTGCATGCCTCCAAATTCCCCCTATACTTACATGAGCTAGTGAATAACAGATATAATGGTAAGACGTCCTTCCATTCTGCTGTTGCAGTATTCTTAACATAAGGGAATTCCCTGCCTTGGGTAGCCCGACATCCGTCCAGTATACCAAAGCCTTTACCTAATGTATGCTGTCGCACGTATGCTCTTCTGGTACAAAGGGCATAAAAGAGATGTCCGGATGTACCATCCTCAGAACTTCTCTGCTGCCAGTCCGAACTCCATTTTTGATAGTCTGTCTGCTCATCCCAGTTGTTTGCTGGTGCATCAAACCATTCAGATAAATGCCCCATTGGGGGTTTCTTTTCTTACTGGTGTTTTTTGCTGTGGCATTTTTTCATGTCATCCAGAAAGGACAAGTGCCAGTGTGGGAGGCAAATTCCACATAGAGATGGTCAAGAGTAGTGCTCGTTTTGCTTAGAGCCTACTCACGATCACAAAACTTGCAGTATTTGTAAGGCCTTTGTGCCTATGACTTTATGTAATTGTCTGTCTTATCTTGCTATTTATTTGGAAAATCAGTGTCTCAGATGTTTAGCGAAAGACACTGTGGGGGTACTTCTAGGCCGGATGTTGAGTCTTCGCTGGAAGAGAAAGGCCAAAAACCCATAATCAGACTCTTCCACTGTGCCTCCTACATCGGATGTCTCTCTCAAGGCTGATGAAAGCCTGGAGGTTCACCCGTGGCTGATGAAAGCCTGGAGGTTCACCCGGTTCTGGGGTTGGATTCATCAGCTGGGACCGCTTTGGAGGTCACTGTAGATCCGATTACAGACATCTCCTTGAAGACATTGCAGATGTCTGTTTGGGACGGTCAGGGGGGAGCCAAAGAGTGCAGTAAGTGAAGGGCCTTGGGGGGGGGGGTCTTCAGATTCTGCTGCGGGAAGACATTAATAGAGTGTAGGCCGATGTTGAGGTCTTATACTTTTATAAGGCTGATATACAATTAAAGAAAAAGCAAAAAACAAAGCATGTTTCTTCTCACAGGTACCCTCAAAGTGAGTAGCAGAATTTCACCCAGGGCTTATTTAATACCCTTATGGATGTTCTTCGTGTTTCATTGTTGCAGTCATTACATTTGGGTAATCTGCTGGCAGGTTGCCCTCAGTCGGCTTGAATAATAGTGTTGGGTCCTGTGTCGGTTGCTGTCTCTTCTTCCATGACGTCAGGTTGTCAGGAGTATAAAATATGCAGCCAACGCCATTTTAATCCGTCTTTCTTGCCGCGCGGTGCCCAAAGCAGAAGCAGTTCGCAAGTGCCGGTCGGCTGACTCCTGAAATTTTTGTTTTCGAGTTTCAGAACCGAAGTCTTCAAACTAAAGCTAAGTACCCCATTGGGGAAACTTTTTCTTGCTCCTTACTGATATCAGTCTATGCCTTCCCCCTCTGCCTCTGCTCTCCAAGGTTTTACTAAAAGTCAGACAGGAAAGACCGAAAATGATTCTGATTGCTCCAGACTGGCCTCGCCAACACTGGTACCCGCTCCTACGCAATATGTCACACCTTCCTCCGTGGTACCTGCCTCAGACACCTTATGTACTGTCTCAGCAGAACTATCAAATTCTGCACACTCAGCTCCAAACTCTGAATCTTGCAGCATGGCTAATCAACTAATTTCACCAGTCACATCTCTCAGTAAACCTGTGATGGGTGTCATTTTGGAGGCTAGAAGGCCTAGTAGTAGAAAATCTTATGCTGATAAATGGAAAAGATTCTGTGCCTGGAACCAAGCACAAGGAATAAACATAGCAATGCCCAATATTCCTCAGATTCAGCAGTATTTAACTGAAATGCTTCATAAGGGCCTGTCTTTTTCTTCTATAAAAATCTATGCCTCTGCCATTTCGGCTCATTACAACACAGAGCTTCCACTCTTTTCTTATCTCCTGCTAAAGCAGTACCTCAGAGGAGCCAAAAATTTGAGACCTCCCAGGAGAGCACCAACTCCTGCATGGGACCTCAATTTTGTGCTGGAAAAACTCACCCTACCTCCTTTTGAACCAGCTGCTACTGCAGACATAAAATTTCTCTCTTGGAAGACAGCTTTTCTTTTAGCAGTCACTTCAGCTAGAAGGATTTCAGAACTACAGGCTCTCATGGCAGTGGAGCCTTTCATTATCTTTTATCCGGACAGGGGCCTCAGGACCAATCCATCCTTTATGCCTAAGGTGGTATCCAGTGTGGCTCTTAATCAGACCATTCATCTGCCAACTTTTTTCCCAAATCCACAGAACAAGGGGGAGCGGATTCTGCATTCATTGGATGTACACAGACAACTAAGATTCTACTTAAACAGGACAAAATCTCTAAGAAAATCTGAGCAATTACTGGTGGCATTTGCTGCAGGGGCAGAGGGAAAGGCTATTTCAAAGCAGACTATTTCAAAATGGATAAGCCATTGTATTCGTTTCTGCTACATGCACCATGGTAAACCTGTCCCCAAGGGGATCAGATCCCATTCCACCAGGACTGCATCTACTTCTGCAGCCTTTCTCAGAGGGGTTCCTACCATTGACATTCTAGAAGCTGCTACTTGGAGCTCAGTTCATACGTTTACCAAACATTACCATTTACCTCTCTTCTCTAAATCCAGAGCAGGCTTTGCCACTGCTGTCCTGCAGGGCCTTATAGCTGCTCCTAATGCTGTATAATTCCATCCTCCCAACCATAGCTTTGGGATTCTACCCAAATGTAATGACTGCAACAGTGAAACACTAACAACATAGTACAGTTGTGTACACTTACCATAAATGTAGATGTTCACTTGTATTCACTGTTGCAGTCCTGGTTACCCACCCGCCAGCCCCCTATTTCTCTCTTATTATACCTCTTCTTTATTTTACTATGCTCAAAAGCCTTTTTGGTGTATTTGCTTTTAGTTGGAGGTATATTTTTTGTGTTCTAAATTACATGCATATTTATATATATATCTGGCTCCCCATTTGGGGGGGCACCTGACATCTGGGGCAAGAAAAACTGATTAAAATGGTATCGGCTGCATGTTTTATACCCCTGATGACCCGACATCATGGAAGAAGAGACAGCAACCGACGCAGGACCCAAGACTTTGTTATTCAGGCCGACTGAGGGCAACCTGCCAGCAGATTACCCAATTGTAATGACTGCAACAGTGAATACACTCTAACATCTACATTTATTGTAAGTGTACACGACTATACTTAAGCCTCCATCGGGGGTCTCTGGGACTGCACCCCCTTGGACATCTTCCTGTCACAAGAGGCCAAGGGAGCAGGACTCTTCTAATGAAGAGGTTTCCTTGGATGATGAATCCTTGGCCTACCCCACCCAAATGCCGTCACCTTTGGAATATGCTTCTCCTGAAGAGGAATCTACTAGTCCGGAATCTCCTATTGAGGAGATTACTTTTGGGGATATTATTGCTAATATGAGGGAGTAAGAAAAGTGGACTGAGGCCACCTCCACCTAAGACTACTCAGGCTTCTTCTGCACAGAAGTAGCCCTTTGCTGACAAACCAGGTAGTGTCTGACTAGCACTCTTCTCTCAGCCTCATTCCTCTGTCATTTTGTCTCTGTCTCTTCCAGTTTGGTCAAGCATTACCCAAGACTCATGGGTTTATTCAGTAATTCAGAAAGGATATTTCATGGTTTGGAAATCCCTTCCTCCTTTCATGGGCATTCCTCAACCACCTCAGGAACAGTTACATTTGTTCCCAGTGGTACTTCAAGAATTGTTAAATCAGGGAACTATTCAACAGGTTCCACAGGATCAAAGTGGAATGGATTTTATTCAAGAATGTTTTTGGTTCCCAGAAAAGAGGGTCCTTGGAGACCCATTCTGTCTGGATCTGTCTCATCTAAATACTTTCCTAAAGATTCTTTACTTTCACATGCTGTCTCTACAAACTTTGTTCCCTTTACTTCTTCCTCAGGCTTTCATGGCCTCCCTGGATATCAAGGATATCTACCATCACATACCTGTTCATTCCCTTTACTGGAAATGTTTGCATTTCTGTGTTGTTTCTTGGCATTTTCATTTCTCTGCTTTGCTCTTTGCCCTTTCAGCTGCCCCAAGGGTATTCAAATGCCTAGCTCCTGCGATTGCTTTTTGCAAGCTTCAGGGCATCCAAGTTTCTCCTTGGCTGGACGATCTCCTGTTTCAGGCATTCTATCCAGAGATCTTACTGCAAAACCTTCACTTTGCCATTACTTTTTTGCAAAGTCTGGGGTTCTCTATAAACTTCAAAAAGTCATCTCTAACACCTTCTCAAGTTCATGGGTGCCTTCCTAGGATGCAGGATTCAGACAGTGCCTATGCAGGCATCCCTGCCTCTGCAAAAGGCCTTGACTCTCATTGCCTTCTTTCAAAATCTTATTCCTCTGACCTCTGTCACAGCCAGAGAGTTTCTGAGACTTCTGGGATTTATGGCATCCGCCATCCCTATGTTACCTTTAGTCAAACTCCACACGAGAAAATTTCAGTGGTTCCTGAAATCAGTCTGGCAGCAACATGCACTTCCTCTAGAATTTGCGGTTCCTGTACTTCCCTGTCTAAAGAATAGCTTCAGTGTTGGATTCAGCAGTTGTCTATGAAGCCAGGCCTTCCTTTTCATCCCTCTCTTCCATCTCAAGAACTGTTTGCAGATGCCTCAGAGGGAGGTTGGGGAGCAGCCTTTGGCACAGTGATTGTGCAAGGGGTCTGGTCTCCTCTTCAGCAAAAGGTGTACATCAGCATCAAAGAGGTGAGATGCTCCTACTGGTCCTTCAGGCCTTTCATCTTCTTTTCTCTCCAGGCCCTTTCAAAGTGTTTAGAGACAACACCACAGTCCTGTGTATGTAAGCAAACAGGGGGAACAAAATCTGATCTACTCTGCAGGCTTGCTCTTAAGGTATGGGAGCTTGAGGTTCAGCATCATGTGACCCTTCAGGCAGTTTATATTTTCTCAGGTCGTAATTATGTAGCAGACACTCTGAGCAGGTCCTTGACTCAGTTGCAACAAACAGATGCTTCACAGGGATGGGTTTCTGAGCCTTGTCCACAAGTGGGGTACTCCTCGGATAGATCTTTTTGCCTCCCCTCTGAACAGACAACTTCTTCAATTTTGTGCCAGAGTCCCAAGTCCTCTGGTTTGGAAGGTGGATGCACTCTCCTTGTCTTGGAAGGGGATGTTTCTATATGCATCCCCCTTCCTCTCATGCCAAAAGTTCTGTTCAAGATTCAACAAGACAAACCCAAAATCTTGCTGGTGACTCCCTTTTGGCCAAGACAGCACTGGTTCCCTTTTGTTCTGCATTTAGCCAAGGGCAGTCATCACAAGTTACCTCACAGGGTGGACCTGCTCACACAAGACAAGAGATCTCTGATCCATCCCCACCAGTCCACTCTTCAACTGACTCTGTGGGTGATAGGATTTTAATTCCGTACAGGCACCTTTCTTCTGAGAGCATGCTTAGGGTTCTGCAGGAGGCCAGGAAACACAATTCTAGGAAATCCTGCATATCCAAACGGACTAGGTTTTCTGTATGATGTCTTTTACATAACCCGGTGGATATTCCTGTGTTTTTTTTCTTATTTGTGTGAATTGCTCAATGCTGGGTTGGCTTATTCCTTTGTCAAGAACAAAATGATATATCCAAAGGCCCAACAGGAACAAAAAATTCAAAATTACTTAAATAAAACTCTGTTTTAATGAAATGATAAATTCCACATCAAGCGCTTTCGCCTGGAGGCATACCAGGCTTTTTCAAGATGAACCATGATTAAAAATTCAAGGCTTACGTACTTTCTAGCCCAAATCATGTGACTAGAATAGCAACTAATAAAATATGCAAATCAGATGTTAAAGTGCCAACAGCAATTCATTCATTCAGTGAAATTATACAATGTCTAATAACCCACAAAATTGTACTAAATAATGTAAAAACATGTGTTTAAATTATTCATTGCCAGTTATTTTGGACAACATTTTGTTTTGAGTGGATGTTTCAAACTTTGGTTAACTTTTCATATGATTAACAGAGGTCTTAGAAACCAATAATTCTTAATAGATTTTTTAGACATAAAAAGAATTTTTTAAGACTGTTTTTAAGTTTTTTAAGCTTGTTTGTAGCTTTATAAAACAGTCATACATGCTTTATTACGAGTTGTAATTTAAACATGTGATGTGGAATTTTTTATCATTTCATTAAAACAGAGTTTTATTTAAGTCATTTTGAATTTTTTTGTCCCTGTTGAGCCTTTGGATATATCATTTTGTTCTTGGTCTGGTTCGGATCTAATTTGGTTTTTATTCCTTTGTCAAGTCACACTTATTGGTATTTCTGCTTGTCTGCCTTTATCCCCTCCTTTAGCTTATAGATGCGAGGCAAAACAATTTCTTAAATGCATCCTTCACATAAGACCTCACAGGCAACCAGTTCCTCCTCCCTGGAATCTTAATTTTTTTTTTTTGGAGAAATTTACTGTGGTTCCTTTTGAGCCTATGGCTTCAGGTTCCTTGCAACATTGCTCTTGGAAGACTGCTTTGTTGTTAGTCCTTACTTCAGCCAGATGGGTGTCTGAGCTTCAAGCCATTATGGCTTGTCCTCCTCTTTTGGTTTTTCATAAAGCCAGGGTGTCCTTGCGTACTAATCCTTATTTTATGCCCAGGGTGTCAAATGAGTTGTTACTTAACCAATCTATTCATTTACCTACTTTTTTACTTTCTCCACAATCTGGGAGCAAGAAGGTACTACACACCTTGGATGTGCATCGACCACTTGGATTTTATTTGGATAAGAAGGAAATCTGATCAGCTTTTTGTTTATTTTCATCTCAGGTCTTTGGGGATGGCTGTTTCCAAGCAGACAAGTTCTTCTTGGATTTCTAAAGCTATTTCTTTTTGTTTGTTTTTCATGGTAAGACTCTTACTTTTTCTGTTAAGGTTCATTCTACTAGGGCTATGGCTTCTTCTAGTGCTTTTTTCAAAGGGTTGGACACTAACTCCATTCTTGAGGTGGCTACCTGGACGTCATTGCATACTTTCACCAAACACTACAAGTTGGATGGAATTTCCAGAGCTGGAGTTGGTTTTGCTGATGCCATTCTTCATGACTTTCTAGAGAGTTCTACTGGTCCTTCCTCCTCCCTACTTTCTTCCTGAGCTTTGGCACTCTCTCCTATGTTAAGAATACTGTAAGAGTAGAACAGGACATAGTATAGTTGTGTAAAATCTTACCATAACAATAGATGTCTTTCTCTTCACTGTTGCAGTATTCAATACTTCCCTCCTACCCCCTGGACCTTTTTCTCTTCTGGATGTACTTTTAACCTCTTTTCATTTATTTTACGTGGACTGGTGTTCCTGGTGGGGCATTCAGTTCTGAGGATGGTACATCCAGATGTCGCTTTTATGCCCTATGTATCGGAGGAGCATACCTGCAGCATACCTTGGATAGTAAAAGGTTTTTGTATACTGGCCGGACTTCGGGCCACCCAAGGTTGGGAGTTCCCTTATGTTAAGAATACTGCAACATTGAAGAGAAGGACATCTATCATTATGGTAATATTTTACATAGCTATACTTTCTTGCTGAATGATTCTCAGATAATTATTATTAATTCTTTCTTCTCCCTGTGCTTTGTTTGGGTCCAGTATGCATTAGTTAATTTTCAATATAGTCTAATTCACTTTTAGTATCCAAAGCTACCTGCATTTACTAGCACAGTTTATCGCCCTGTTATGGAACTAAACTGTTCGCAAAAGATTTTGTAAATATGTCTATAATTTAGAATACATTTTAGTTTATACAGTTTATCCTATACAGTTTCTGTGAAATTAATGGAGAGATGATTGGGGGGGGGTGTCTGACTGGACAGATGATAAAATCAGCACAAAAAGGAGAATGCCTTCATGTGGTGGACCCTGTTTTAAAAAAAATATCACAAGACAACACTGATACATAGATTGTATGTTATATAGCATATAACATGGACACAGTGGTAGGTTAAAAAAATAGAGAGCTGGGTGCACAAGCCCTAGGATAAAATAGTGCCCACTCCTGGTTTGCGCACTGGTGCCAGGACTGGAAAAAAAATGACAGTGTAGAATCCCACAGACACAGAAACATTCCTACTGTGGGGTTAGTGGTCCGAGTGGAGAGATGAAGGGGGTCGAATGGAAAGATAAGTCAGCAAGCAACTAATATTGCTGAAATTGAATTCATCCTCAAATTTTGGTGAGTACCTTCACTAGTTGGACCCTGTTTTCACAAAATCTCACCAAGATGACATTGATGTATAGACTCTATTTATATAGCATATACCACGGACAGACGTAGGTTAAAAAGTTAAAAAAGATAGCTGGGTGCACAAGACCCAGGATAAAAAAGTGCCCACACTGGCGCCAGGACTGGAAAAGGTAACTGTGTAGAATCCTCAAAATATGCAAACGTTCCTACAATCTGGCCAGGCCAGGCCCAAGGGAAGGATGGCTCCCCTGTTTTAGAAGGAAGTAGTAGTCCACAAAAACTGATAGGCCAAAGAAATTCCATAAAGACAAAGTGGACTATTGAGGATAAGAAAGAAAATATATATTGTTACTATTATGCAAAAAGCCCAGAATTTCTAGACACAAGATATACAAAATGATTGAGAGAAATTAAAGGAAAGAAAAATACTTCCACAAGAAAAACTGTCAGAAGCTTCAAATAAAAATTTGTATTCGTTAATACAACAGATTTGTAAAAAAACAGTATGTAGATAAAGAAACTTTGATCTGTTTGGAAAAAGAAGCATCTGAGGAAGTGTGAAATATAAACAACAAAACCTAGAGATTTGGGAAAGATCGATTTGATATAGTGCAATATTTATGCAAAGTTGAAAGCCAAATTAATCAAAATAAAGAAGGCAGACCCAAAGATATTCAGAGAAATACAGACAAAGGCATCCAGATATGGAAAATCTCACAGTAAAAAAAAATATCACAGAGGGAATGTAAAAAAGGAGATTAGTAAAGTAGAAGTTAAAAAAAATAGAAGTTGAAGTTATTGAGTGCCTACGAAGTGAAGGATTTGGTATAGAAGGTCTAACGCAGGTTACATCATAGCATGATGGAGTGAGTTCCCAAAGTAAGGAGAAGCAGGAAGATCTTGAGACAGCTGAAGAATAAATATGGACATGAGAAAGAAAAAAAAAAAGGAGAAAGCAAAACTAACCAATACAAAAAGAGCAGCACCAAAGATATTTGAAGAGAAATACAGGCAAAGGAATCTAAACATGGAAAACTTTACAATACAAAAATAAGAAGACAAAGAGGAAAAGTAAAAAAGGAGATCAGTAATGGAGAGGTTAAAGGAATAGTAACTGAGGTTATGGAGTACCTGCAAAGCGAAGGGTTCCGTGTAGAAAATCTAATTCAGAAAGAACCACAACAGTATAGAGCAATGGATATCCAAATCAAGGGGAAACCAGTGGAATGGGAAGCAATTGGTCAGGTGCTATATGAAGATATTTTGGAGCCTTGCATAGGAAACCACTATAAACGTTCACATGAAGGTGGACAGCAAGGGAAGGAACAGGAGTCTGTGGAAACTCTGATGCAGTCAATGTTGAGGAGTGATAAGCCAGTGATTTCCCATATGACAGAGCAACGGATGGCACAGGATGAAATTGAAGAGAATGTGTCACAGGAAGATATTATAGATCTTTCTATAGAATGCCCACATGAAATGGAAACAAAAAATGTGCCTTCAGTTTAGAATGCATATAAGTTAAGAGAAGAGCTGCTTGATTTAATAGACACGAATAGACATATTAAGATCAATGAAAGAAATAGACTGCAGAAGGTCAACTCAAAAAGTCAGAAGTCTGATAAAACAAATGAACACAGTAATTAGGACTGTCCATATGGATTCATGTAATATAACAGAAGTAAACGGGATATATTACTGTGAAGCTAAATTAATAACTTATAAAGTTCTACCACAACGCGGTGGTGGTGCTACGGTAGCGTTGTCGCCTCAGAGTAAGACGTCCTGTTCATTTCTCAGCTAGAGCGTCTTCTGTGTGGAGACATGCGTGAATGGGCATACCTTCATTGAAGGTTGTGCGTCAGGGCTGGCAACTTGGCACGTAAAAATCTATTGCCAATCATTAGCGGACTGGAGTTCCGCTGTGGCGACCCCTAACCGGGAAAAGCCAAAAGACACAACAACATAAAGTTCTACCACAAGAACACAGGGTAGTGAGGGAAAGGAAGGGGAGTACTCTAATACAGTCATGGAAGTATCGAATAGAGAAAACTTTAAAGTAATTAAGACAAGAAGTGTCATTGTTATAGGAATATAGAAGAGGGAACAGATAAACAAAAATACTAAGGAAGATAGACGTGATAAAAGCAATGCACAATATTAGAACAGGTCAGGATCTATCGTCGTGCACTATCACAAATAAACTAAAAATCTCAGCACAGGTGGAAAAACTTAGAAGATACATAGAAAAATATAAAGGAAAAGTACAAAATAAGCAGTTTATTGATGATCCAAAACAAGTTTTATAGAGAATTGGGAAACAAGGTAAAAGGAATTGAAAGACCACCAAGAAAAGAAGAAATAGATACATTTTAGAGAAGTATCTATGAAGATCCCATGGAACATAAGATGCTAAATGAATAGAAGTAAAAGAAATAATAAGAAGTTTAAAGATCAGGATATGAAATAGGATGAAGTAACAGCCAGTGAGATTGAAACAAAGTTAAAAAAAGCCTCTAATTGGAAAACTGCAGGCCCAGATGCAGTGCCTAACTTTTGGCTAAAAGTATTTTTAAGATTATTCTCAACAGGGTTTTAAGGTTGAAAGTAATTTTGTTACAAATATGTAACATAAATAAGGTATAAAATAAAGCTTGCTTAAATGCAGAAACAGAGTTTAGTAATATGTGATCAGCATCTGTACTAAATGACCGTGGCTTGGAAAATAAGGACTCTGCTGAATGGACATGTTTCCCTTACAGACTTAAAAACAGGATGTATGCAAGTGCAAAAATGCAAAATCTGCTTTTAAAGAACACTGTGACAATCTGTTTCCTTAAAAACATGTTTTTCTGCATATAAAAATAATGGACACAATAAACAACAGGGCATGTTTATGACACTGTTACAGTCTGTTTCCTTGGCACAAGAACAGATGTTCTTATACAAAAGACAAAATACAGGATGTTTACACTGTCAGAAAATCTGGCTTCTTATAAATTCAGCAAAAATGTGACAAGACATTGTTAAACAAGGAAGCTGAAAAATAATATCATTAAGTCAGCAGTTTGCGTCAGCATCTGCAACAATCAGTATTGTTTCTACAGGATATGCAATTCTCCAAAATAGAATACCAAGAGGAAATGTATATGTATGTGCATGACTAAAATTGTATATAAAGATCTGTATGAATCCAGTTATGTTAGGGGTATTGGTAGAGACACATTTGTCTCGAGGTAAATGTTATATCTCTCACATCATCTGTACTATATGAGAAGTAAAGTGGAACAGTACTTTAAGCTGCAACGTTAGTCCGTTTGGTTTATTATAAAAAGTTATTTGTTACTGCTCTAAAGTTGATGCTGCAGAGTATATTCTCTCATCAGTGTATATTCTGCAAGTTTCTGTATGCAACAGACTGTGAATGCATATATAACCAGACTTTGATTTCAGCAGAATCCAGCCAGCAAGACTGAGTGTCTTAAGAAGATTTCAAATCCATCACAGTAAGCAGCTCCATATAATTTTTCAGTATTAACATGTTTTCACGAAGACTTGGCTGTGGGTAAGAACTATTTATATGCGCACCCCAGACAGACATCAACCTGGCTAACGAAAGGAAAAGCAATGCTCCTACTTAACAGTGAACCTGCAAGCTACCCTAAAAATTATAGACCAATAACTTGCCTTCCAACGACATATAAATTCTACACAGGAATTGATGCCGACAGAGTTTATAGTCATTTAGAAGAAAACTCCATTATGGCAGTAGAACAAAATGGCAATAAAAGAAAGTCATATGGAACAAAGGATCATTTGTTGTTAAATACAATCATATTGGAGAACTGCAAAAAGGGAAAGAATCTAAGTATGGCATAGATTGATTACAAAAAATCATTTGATAGTATCCCACATTCATGGATAAAAGAGTGCTTAAAAATGTATAAGATACACCCTACACTGATCCACTACATTACAATGACCATGAAACAGTGGCAGACCACTTTGCAATTAAACCATGATAAAGAACAAATCATTAACCCCGGGATAAAAATTCCAAGGGGGATATTTCAGGTTGACTCTCTGTCGCTGCTATTCTGCAGTGCCCTTAATCCATTAAGCTGTCTACTTAACAGCTTAGGCCATGGCTGTAATTTGGCTCCTAGAAAACAACAAACTGTAAAGACTTTTCATCTTCTCTTTGTCGATGATTTAAAATTGTATAGCTCATGAGATGAGGAACTGAAAGCACAACTGCAGGTTGTCAAAACTTTTTCAGAAGATGTAAGAATGTCATTTGTATCCGCGGTAGTGGTGCTGCGGTAGCGTTGTCGCCTCACAGCAAGACGTTGTCATGTTCGATTCTCAGCTAGAGTGTCTTCTGTGTGGAGGCATGCGTGAATGGGCGTGCCTTCATTGAAGGTTGTGCGTCAGGGCTGGTAACTCGGCACGTAAAAATCTACTACCAAACATTAGCGGACCGGAGTTCCGCTGTGGCGACCCCTAACCGGGACAAGCCGAAAGACACAACAACATAAGAATGTCATTTGTCTTGATAAATGTGCAAAACCAACCTTTAAAGCAGGAAAACTGCAGCACCAGGAAAACATCAGTCTGGGACGAGAATGTGATATAAAAGAACTTGAGCAAGAGAGGGTGTATAAATATTTGGGAATTGATGAAGGATCAACAGTAAAACATGAACAAATGCAAATAAAAGTCCGCAAGGAATACTTTAGAAGACTTAAATTAATCCTGAAAACAGCTTTCACATATAGGAACAAAATCCAAGTTATAAACCAATTTGCTCTTCCTGTCCTTTTGAGCGACTTGACTGGCCCCAAAACGTGTTGCATAGATTAGATAGAAAAACAAGAAGGATGCTTCATGCTCACCAAATGATTTATAAAAATCAGTGCATACCAAGATTATATATTCCCCGTTCCAAAGGAGGGATAGGCCTCCTTGAAATTGATTACATGTATAGATCTCCCATCATGGGACTCCACACACATCTGCTGATCTCACAAGACCCAAACGTAGTGAAAGTTTTGAAACATGAGGAGAATAAATCTCTACTTAATCTAGTAGAAGCATATCGGTGTTAAGCAGGAATGGAAATCAAACCAGAAGTAGATAAAAATCAGGCAGCAACTGAATGTGCCAAAAAACAAAATAAAGAATATAAGGTGAAGGACCAGATGAGAAGGCAAGAAATGTTGAAATGTATAAATGTAGTTGCAAGTATAGAAAACTGCTGGAAGAACCTCATGTTGATCAGGAACGAATGCAGGAATGGTTAAGGAGAGGCGAATTTAAACAAGAGATGAAAAGGTTAATATTGACGGCCCAAGATAGTGGGCTGCATACACGTTGATTTACAAAGTCCATTGAACATGTGGGAAAAACAGACAAATGTAGGTTTTGTAAAACCAAATTGGAAACAGTTGCACACCTCGTTGCTGGTTATGACATACTAATGGCAGAAGGACTGTATACTGAAAGGTATAATAATATGGCAAGATTGTTGCACTGGGGATTGTGCAAAAACACTATGGTACTGAAGTGGCTGAAAAACACTGGAAACATGAGCCACAAAGCATCATAGAAAATGATGAAGTTGATGAAGTTTACATCACATGGGATCATTCATTACCAACAGTTCAAAAGATAGATGCTAGAAAACTAGATATAGTGGTCCATGAAAAGAAGACGAAAGTAACATTGATCATTGAAATCGCCACAACCAGTGACTACAATGTCTTGTGTACAGAGAGACACAAAGTCAGAAAATATCAGGATTTGCAGGCAGAAATGAGAGCAGTGTCAAAGAAAGATACCCAGACAGTCCCAGTAGTAGTAGGAGCAATGGGTCTTATAAAAACAAATCTACAGTTGTATTTAGATATGTTACCAAAACGTGTAATTCCATACAAATTGCAGAAGGAGTCATTACTGGGCATACTGTGGGTACTGCAACAAGCACTTCTGGCTGACATGAAAGATTAAAACAATACTAATTTCATGAACTTTAATCATACTTTGACTTAGGAATGGGGTCTATTCCTGTCATGGTATTAGAAACCCAAAAAATATGGAGAAATTAAAAAAAGGGTTAGGCCAGGCTTAGGGGGAAGTTGACCCCACATTGTAGAAGGACACAGTAGTCCACAAAAACTGACAGGCTAAAAAAGAGCCATAAAGATGACAAGAGTAGACTGTTGAGGATAAGGAAGAAGTTATGTATTGCTATTGTTACACAAGAAGCCCAGAAATTCCAGATGGAAGATATTCAAAAAAAATTAAGAAAGAAATTAGGGGAAAGAAAAATACGGTTAAGAGCTTCAAATGCAAATTTGTGTTCATTCATGCATTAGATCCATGAAAAACATTATATAGACAAAGAAATGTTGGGCTGCTTGGAAAAAGTAAGTGACAGAGGAAGTGGAGAACTATAAAGAACAAAACCTAGAGATTTTTGAAGGTTATAATAAAGACACAGAGACATGGGAAAGAAAGAGAGATCTGATATGTCGTAGTATTTATGCAAAGGCGAAATGTAAAACTAGTCCGTACAAAAAAGCAGTTCCAAAGATATTTGATGAGGAATACAGGGAAAGGCACCCAGATGTGGAACATTTCACAATACAAAAAATAACATCACAATGGGGGAATGCAGAACAGAGGATTAGTAAGGTAGAAGTTAACCAAATAGAAGCTAAAGTACCTGTGAAGTGAAGAATTTAGTATAGAATGTCTAACGTAGGATCTTTATTCTCCGTTCCTTAACCAATGGGTCTCAGATCTGAGTACAGACACTTCTTTAGACTTTGGATCCATAGCTTGGGCTCCTCCCCTTATCCATAATTCTCTCCATGTGAATTACTTCAGATCTTGTTTGCTGCTCCAGCATTTGGACATGGTCACCTGTAGCTCAAGTGGGATTCAGAGGTTAGATAAGTTATCTTAATTTTTTTTCTAGCAGATTTCTTTATATTTCATTCTTTCATCCCCTTTTTTTCAGTGTTACAAATAAAAAAAAAATATATGGATCTACTTTAAAACAGCAAATTTACCATTATGTCGACTTGCAGAACAGCAAGACGAAAACCATAAAACTTTAAATTACCGAATGTTCACCTCCTAAGTAAACACTTGGCCAACAGGAAGTAAAAAAACAAACTGAAGCAAATAAACCCCCCATGTCGGGGGCTGCACCCCCCCCCCCCACACCCCTCCAACTAAATATACCCACTCCAAGATCTCACTACAGTGGAGAAGGGGGCAAAGTTCACTATCTTGGCCAACTGCCTCCTTTTATGTTGAAAACTTATGACGATGTGAACGCTTGTTAATGTAAAGTTTCATGGTTTTCGTCTTGCTGTTTTGCCAGTCAGCGTTATGGTAATTTGCTGTTTTAAAAGGAATCCACATGTGTGTGTGTGTGTGTGTGTGTGTGTGTGTGTGCGCGCGTGTGTGTGTGTGTGCGCGCGTGTGTGTGAGTGCGCGCGTGTGTGTGTGTAGATATATATAGTGTGTGTGTGTAGATATATGTATAATGTGTGTGTGTGTATGTGTATAAAAATATAAATATATATATATATATATATATATATATATATATATATATATATATATATATATATATATATAAATGTTACCTTTTTTGCAGTGTTGGTCAAGCCTTGTGCCCGTTTTACCTTTATTTGTTTGCTACCTTAGGGCTGAAACTTCACTCTTTACCATTGCTGGTATTTTCTGTACATTGTGACTAATTTAGTGTTAGCATTGTTGGTAGTCTTTGCCTTCTTAATTTACTTTTTTTGTTGTATTGTGTTGTGGCTGTTACTCTGTTTTCGACATGTCTGAAATATTGACTGGTTTTAAAAAGTGCTCATCCTATGAACACAAGATTCCTAATTCAGATGCTCGCTCCGAGTGCATTTATTGCCTTGGAACAGAGCATCTTAATACTGATTGTGAGATATTTGCAGGATTCAGCAGTCAAGCGTACATCGAGTGCAGAAACAAATTGTGTCCCTCCACCGCACCTTTTGGAGCTCCCCCTCACTCCAAGAAATCTGCTGAGTTGTCTAAAGAGGATACTGCTGATGAGGCTAAAGAGTTGAAGTGTTTTGACTGCTTTCCTCCTCCTCCTTCTTCTGGCTCTGTTCCACCTGAGGAAATAGCAAAATCTTTGGGTCAATCTGCTCCAGTAGATCCGATCCCCATCTAAGTCGAGACCCTTGGATCCAACTTGAGTCAGGTCAGAGTCTCCTACTGTTAGATCACCCAGATTCACTCTGGAGACTATTTTTTCAAGGCTTCACTCATCCTTTTTGCAGGAGACTCCTTGAAGCACGTTTAAACCACCCTGTACCTCTTCATACCTTAGGTCAACTAGGAACTTAACAAAAGCAGATGTGAGTAGGATGATAAAGTTTTTCAACACCCAGATTCATTTGGGAGTAATTCCATCTTCATCTCCCATTGGATCCATGAGCCTACCACCAGTTCAGCTTCCAAGTTTTGACTCCTACTCTGATTCATCCTCTGGTTTTGGAGTTTTTGGATCCAAGAATCCTGAGTTTGTTACTGTAGGATCCCAAGGCTTGGCCTTCGCTGACCCCAACTCCTTCCCTGATCCAGACTAGTCTGACTCTGTGAGAGCTGGAGAGATCTGAGACATGTAATATCATTGCCATATCCGGGGGTCTGGGCTCGACTCCGATGTTTTGGAGCCATCCCTTCATCTCGGAACCTCAGTGCTAGACAGCTTGTCTCCAGCCTCTGCATTGAGGCAGGATCTTGGGGATGCTCTGAACCGTCCTGTTTCAGCTCCTGCCAGGCAGGGTTTTGGTTCCCCTTTGACCTTTGGCATTGAGGTAGTGGAGAGAGCATTTTCCACATCTGTGGACAAGACATTCTTGTTCCCCTCAGGTCCACCCCTCCACAACTGTCTATGCTGGATCCTGAGTCTTTTCATCCTCTCCCATCGAGACAGATGGCCTGATCAAGCCTAGAGACAGTCCTCAACCAGGACTGTGCTCACACTTCGAGTACTCCCTGGAGCTTCCCTCCAGATACCCTGCCCTCTGGAAGCATATATGCAAAAGGATGCATTTAGATTGCCCACAGGAATTTTTGACCAAAGACATTACCTTTGATGAAAGGGAGGGGTTCCTCAGATCACCCATTGAGGATGTCTCGTTCTGTGAAATCTTCAAACATTTGAGACAGAAAGGAGGCTGATTGGATGGTCTTATGACCCCCCCCCCCCAGAGAGGCGTCAATGTTTCTTGAGGCTTTTAGAGTCTGGTCAGCTACATTCTGGGTAGTTTCCTCCAACGAATGAAATGGTGGCCCTCATCTCCTGCTGGGCTTGGGAGGATCCAGATGTCCCGGAGCCTATCTGCAAGAGACAAGATAAATACCTTGTTGCACCAAAGGATAGGGCCCATTGGAGTAAAGGTACCCCATAATCGCATCAAAATAGACAGGCACGCACTCCAGTAGATACCTGCACTTTCAGCTGGGACCCAGTCATTGCCAATTCAGGGCCCCGCTCTTTGGTCTCACCACAGCCACGAGAGTGTTCACAAAGTGCATGGCAGTGGTAACAGCTCACTTGTGACTGCTAGGATTCTAGGTGTATCCTTATCTAGACGACTGGCTCCTCTCTTCTTCCACGAAAACACTACTGATTGAAGCAAAGAACTACTTGCTCCAACTATGTCTTCAACTGGGCATCACAGTGAACTACGCCCAATCTCAGCTGTCCCCACCTAAGTCCTGGAATTCATTGGTGCTCATCTGGATAAGGTGGCACAGACAAGGTTATACACCTTGCAGAGCCAGACTTTACCCGTTCTCTTTCTTCCTTCCCCTTCAGCAAGTTTAGTCTTACAACTTCTCAGGTCTGTGGCAGCTTTCATAGTTCTGGTACCACTGGAAAGATTTTATATGAAGGTGGCACAATGGATGCTGGGAGTACAGGATGTCACACTTTGACTGCACCAATTTGAATTACAAATATATAAAGAAAACACATAGCCTGGTGGATTCATGCAGAAGAAGTTTTTCAGGGCAGCTCTTTTATTCTTTCTGCACTCAAGGCCACAGTGACTATGGATGCCTCCCAATTGGGGTGGGTGGACATTACTTGGGATGGACATCCAAGGCACGTGATCTCAGTCAGAGGTCAGTCGTCACATCAGTGTCTCAGAAATGAGAGCAGTTCTTTTAGTGTTGCAGGCATTTCTAGGAATGGTTGCTAATCAGACAGTTTATCAGCGGTACATCAGCAAATGGGGTGGGGCTGATTCTACACATTTTGTTGAGAAGCAATGAGATTATGGCAGTGGGCAATCTCTTCTGGCCATTTTATGTTGGCACTGCATATTCCAGGGAGATCCAACAAGCTGGCAGACAAGCCAAGCAGCTCCATCTTACTCCTTCCTGAGTGGTTTCAAAGTCCGTTAGTGGAGGAAATAATATTTTGCAAATGGGGATGACTGTGCTGCCACCTCTTCATGTCTCCCTTCAATTCCAAGTGCAGCAGGTATTTGCCTTGATCCCCCCCCCCCCCAGAGAGGGAGTCACCAAGAGATTCTGTAATTCATGATTGGCCATCCCCTGTCTACTTTATGCCTTTCCCTCCAATCCTGTTGTTCTCAGGTTTGTTCGCATTTCATTGAAAGAGCAAAGTAATCCTCATTGCTCCACTCTGGCCTCAAAAAGTGTAGATTCACTTCTTATGGCCTTATGTAGTTCACCCTCCCTGGGTATTGGATCCTTCTCAGGACTTTTCTTTTTCATCCATCTGGAATACCTCATCCAGATATTCAGACTCTAAAGTTGACCACATGGTTTCTCCACTTCCAGTGATGCCTAGGCAGCCCAGGCATCTTCCCTGGTGTGTCATATTGTTACATTATCCCAGAAAGGTTTATAAGAGGGAATGGAAAAGATTTTCCATTTGGGCTGTCCAGAGGAAATTAGATCCATTTTCAGCACCTATTCCAGATAATCTTGACTTTCTTGCTTCCATTTTCAGTAGTGGAGCTAGTTATTCTATAGTTAAGGTTCAAATCGCTGCCCTAATTTACACTTGGGTGAAAACCACTTTTCCTTGGCATCACTGAAATTATGTGAAGCCTTTCTCAAAGGAACCTTTCTACTTTGATACCTATTAAGGCCCCTACTTCTCCATAGAATTAAACAGTGCTTCTTCAGGCTCTGACCTAGCCTCCTTTTGAGTCCTCTGCCAAGGTAAACTTAAAATTCCTGTTATGGAAAACTATTTTTCTGGTTGAAATTACATCAGCCAGATGAGTATAAGAACTCCAGACACTTTCTTCCCAGCCTTTGTATCTGTTTTTTTCATAAGAGTAGGGTGTCCCTTCAGATTAATTCTTCCTTTCTACCCAAGGTGGTATCAAAGGCCACTGTCCATCAGTCCATCAACCTACCAGTTTTCTTTCCAAAATTTTCTAACAAAGGGAAATACATGCTACACATGCTAGATGCTAATAGACCACTTATCTCTATAGAACCAACGATTACAGGAAATTAGACCAGTTGTTTCTCTCCTTTTCTAAGGCTAGACAAAGCAAGGCGGTATCAAAAGTAACTTTAGCTAAATGGCTCAGAGATTGAATTTGCTTTGTTTACAATCCAAAGGGCTGATATTACCTAACCCCCCAAAGGCTCATTCCACCAGGTCTGTGGCTGCATTGTCTGCATTCTGCTCCAGAGCTTTTGCCATTTGTTCAGCAGCTACTTGGTCCAGTGCTCATACCTTTATTTCTCATTACAGTTTGAACATCTTGTCAAGGAATAGGGCAGTATTTGACTCTGCTGTAGTCTGGAATACATTCCTTGAGGACCATCCAGGGTTTCTCTAGCTTGGGACTCTGTCCAATCAGTTGAGTAAAGAACAAAAAAGACAACATTAGATACAAAAGTTATGTACTCACCATAACGATGCATATGTTTTTGTTGTTGTTTTTCGTCAGCCTCCATCTCTCCCTCCCTCTAGCCCCCTTCCTGCTTTGGAACCTTTTCATTTGGGCTCCTAGTAGGTCCTGAGGAGTAATCTTTGCTTGCCTTTGCAGAATGAGCTCCAGCCTTCCTTGGTCTCCTTCCTCACTTACTGTAATTACATTTGCAGCATGTTTTCTACTGGGTACATTGTATTTATGCAAGATGATAGGCTGACTAGAGGGCAAGCATGATCTGAGGTAATTTAAGCAAAGGAGAAGATTATGGGTAAGGAGGGGAGCTTGAGTTATGGAGCCAAATTTTAAAGAAATGGCTGAATTTTGATCCAAGGTCAGATCCGAGACCCATCAGTTGAAGGATGAAAACAGACAACACACAGATGCATCGTTATGGTGAGTATATAACTTTTGTCACAGCATGATGGAACAATGAGTCCCCCAAATAAGGAGAAAACAGATTGAGTGGATGACCTCTGAAGAAGAAGAAATATAGACACGGAAAAGAAAGAGATTTAATGTGGTGTAGTATTTATTCAATGGAGAAAGCAAAACTAATCAATACAAACAAAGCACCAAAGATGTTTGAAGAGAAATACAGGCAAAGGGATCCAGATGTGGAAAATTTCACAATACAAAAAAATAAGAAAACAAAGGTGGAATGTAGAATAGTGGATCAGTAATGGAGAAGTTAAAGAAATATTAACTGAAGTTATGAATTACCTGTGAAGTGAAGGATTTAATGTGTAAAGCCCAACTTTGGTAATAGCACAGCATAATGGAACAGTGAGTCCCAACAGATGTAACAGAAAGCATCTGATCACTTGCCACATGAAGATGCTCTGGAGCCATCAGTAGGAAACTGACACAAAAGTTCAGTTGGAGTTGCACAGCAAGGGAAGGAGCAGGAAACAGTGGCGACTAATACAGTCAGTGTTGTGGAGTGACAGGACACGGCGTTCCCATTTGAAAGACAGATGACGCAGGATGCAGCTGAAGAGAATGTCACAGGAAGATGTTCTGGAACCTTCAGTAGAATGTCCACAGGAAACTGAGAACATTTTGGTAGAAAATGATCTAAGGGTGGAGTTGCTTGATTTACTAAAGATGGATAGGCACACAAAAATTGATGGAAGAAATAGATTACAGAAATTAAATAAGACCCACAATGTTAGAAGTCTGATAAAACAGATGAACAAAGTAATCAAGACTACAGGAATTTATGTGATGTAACAGAAGTAAATAGGATATATTCCTGTGCAACAAATTCAGTCCTACTACAAAAACACAAAGCAACAAGGGAAAGAGAGAAGAAATCAAATGACATCATGGAGGCATTGAACAATGAAAATTATAAAGCAATTAAAACAAGAAGTGTCACTGTAAGCGGGAACAGATCAACAAAATTACTTAGAAAGACAGATGTGATAAAAGCAACACACATTATCAGAACAGACCAGGATCTGTTGTACACTATTGCAAATAAACTGAAGATATCAGCACAGGCAGAAAAACATAGAATATATGCAGATAAATGTAAAGAAAAAGTACAAAATAAGCACTACATTCATTACCCAAAAAGTTTTATAGAGAATGGGAAAAACGGAACAAAAGGAGTAGAAACACCACCAAAAAAAGACACATGTAGACACATTTTGATGTAATATCTGTGAAGACTCTGTGGTACGTAACAAAGATGCTGAATGGATAGAAGTAAAAGAAACAGTAAGAAGTTCAAATATACATGATAGGAAATGAGATGAAGTAACAGCCAGAGAAATGAAAACAAAATTAAGAAAAATCTTTTAAATGGAAATCCCCAGGCGCAGATGCAGTACTTAACTTCCGACTAAAAGTAATATCTTTATACAAAGATTTAGCCCTGAGTAAGCACTAATTGCATGTGCATCCAAACAGACACCAACCTGGTTAACAGGAAAAATGATACTCCTCTAGAAGAACAAACAACTGACCAGGAAGCCAAAGACCACAGCAACTGAATCCAACAATGGTAGAAACCATTCCAATTTGCAGTTGTTGTAGAAAGAAACAATCCTTTATTGGTAAAATCACTGCAATTCATGGTTCAGTGCTTTCTTTCAAACCTAGACTTCTTCAGAATCTTGCAAACTCCTCTAAACACTGAATTTAACAGCTGAGAGAAGTAAAACCACACCCCAAGAAGTGTCAGTCAACAGACGGGCTGAACAAAGCCCAGGAAAATTCTTAAAGGTGTACACACACCAAAAAACAGTTTTACATTAAACCAAGTAAAAATGGCTAAAAACAAATCTAGAATGTCAGAATACTATAGAAAGACATTACAGTTGTAAAACTTTGCTCAAACTATGTTGGCTTTTCTTTTAAGTTCGCCAGCAATGGAAATAGTCATTCATTCCAGGTGGATTTGCTGCGTCTAAAGCCATCTGCCATTACACCTCATGATGTAAAGTCTGTTTCCCAGTCTGCAACAAAGGTACCTGCTTCCACCTGTTCAAGCCCCAAAAAAGTGAACTTCTTGAATTTAGAGCATGTAAAAGCAAGCCTAGTCAAAGCACTCTTCATGTCCCTTTTACTGTAATAGTGTTGGTATATCCTTTTGTTGTGTGCATTTTTAGTCTTACCAATATAGAAGGCAGGGAATTGACATACATTTAGCCAAGTACACTATCCCCTCTGATTGGCAATTGAACTTACCACAGATGTCCATGCCCCTAATTTTTTCCATTATGTCACCTTCATAGCTTGTTTCAGTGTAAAGTGCACTGATGACAACATCCACATTTTGTCGTAGCCCAGGAGTCATGTTGTCTGAAAACTTCTGGTTTCTTTTATAACCTGTTTTATGTTAGGCTTGTTCTAAAGGGTGAATAAAGGGAAATCAGGATGATTTCAGTTCCCTCTTCACACCACCTGTTAGATGTCTTTAGAGTCCAGTGAGTAATGTAAAATCATATTGGTGTGGCCAAACGTATCCTTACATTCATTCATCTTGTCTTTGAACTTAATATTATCAAGGTCATACCTAATAGTAGGTGTGTACCTGTTGTCTTTGTCTGTCCATACATCCTTCTGAAGATTATCAAGAAGAGTTTCAGGATACCCTCTTTCCATGAACTTAGATTTGGGGGTATCATACTTTGTTAAACAGTTATTGACGTCAGATGTCCAGTGTGAAGTCCTGATAAGGGGATTGTGAAAAGCCAACTTATTTTGATGGAAAGGGTGACAGCTGGTGTACGACAAAAAAGAATTACAGAAGGTGGGCTTCCTGTAAATGTGTGTGACTGTACCACCATACTGGTCTTTCCTGATTTCGATGTCCAAGTAGTGGATCTTAGCTGGGTCAACATGGTGGGTAAATCTCCTCCATAAGAGTAAACCTGCAAGCTATCCTAAAAACTATAGACCAATGACTTGCCTTCCAGTAGTGTATAAACTATATACTGGAATTGATGCCAACAGAATTTATAGTCATTTAGAAGAAAACTTAATTGTGGCAATAGAATAAAAGATTAACAAAAGGAAGTCATATGGAGCAAGAGATCATTTGTATTTAATTAAAGTTATAATGGAGAATTGTAAAAAGGGGAAAGAATCTAAGTATGGCATGGGTAGATTACAAAAAAGCATTTGATGGCATCTCACATTCATGGATAAAGGAGTACTTACAGATATATAAAGCATACCCTATATTGATCAATTACAGTGACCATGAAACTCCTTCTCCTATAATTCATATGGAGTTACATGTACAGGTAGTGTACCACTTTGCAGTTAGCATGATAAAGGACAAATTATCATCTCGGGGATAAAAATTCAAAGGGGGATATTCCAGGGTGACTTTGTCACCACTGCTCCTTTGTCTTGCCCTTAACCAGTTAAGCTGTCTACTTAACAGATTAGGTTATGGTTACAGTTTGGTTACCAGAAAACAACAAAGTGTAAAGACTTCTCATCTTCTTTGTGGATGAATTAAAACTGTATAGCTCATCAAATAAGGAGATGAAAGCACAATTGCACTTTCTCAGATATAAGAATGTAATTTAGTCTGAAAAGCAACATTTAAAGCAGGAAAGCTGCAGCGTCAAGAAAAATATCAGTCTGGGACAGGAATGTGATGTAAAGAAACTTGAGTAGGAGTGAGTATATAAATTATTTGTGAATTGATGAAGTATCGACAGTACAACATGAATAAATGTGAACAAAACTCTGTAAGGAATGTTTTAGAAGACTAAAATTAGCACCAAAAAGCCTTGACATCTAGGAACAAAGTCCTAGCTATAAACCAATTTGCTCTTCCTATTCTAACTTACAGTTTTGGGGTAATTGATTTGCCCCAAAAGGTGTTGGATAAGTTGGGCAGAGAAACAAGAAAAATGCTTCACACATCAGATGTTATGTACAAGTCAGTCCATGCCAAGATTATATATTTCTTGATCTGAAGGATGTATGGGCCTCCTTGTAATTTTTCATATGTATAGATCTGAAATTGTAGGGCTGCATACATATCTGCTGACTTCAGCAGATCCAAACATAGTAAAGTTTTAAAACATGTAGAGAAGTTGTCTAAGGTGACTTCCATGCTTAGTTTAGCCGAAGCATAACTGTGCCAGGCGGGAATGGAAATCAAACCAGAAGTAGACAAAAATCAGGCAGCAACTGAATGTGGCAAAAAACGAAAGAAAGAATGTAAGGAGAAGGATCAAATGAGAAGGCAAGAAATGTGGAAAAAGCATAAATATAGTTGCAAGTAGAGAAAACTTCAGGAACAACCTCATGTCTATCAGGATTTGATGCAGGAATGGTTAAGGAGGGGAGAATTTTAAACCAAAAGATGAAAGGTTAATATTCGTGGCCCAGGATAGTGACTTAAGTACACACTGGTTTATAATGTCTATTAAAAATGTGGGAAAAAACAGACAAATGCAGGTTTAGCAAAAAGAACTGGAAATAGTCGCTCATCTTGTTGCTGGGTGCAATATACTAATGGCAGAGGGCCTGTGTACTAAAAGGCATAATAATGTGGCAAGACTGCTGCATTGGGGATTGTGTAAGCATTGCAATATTGACGTAACTGAGAAGCATTGGAAACATGATACACAAAGCATTATAGAGAATGATTAAGTTTATATCACTTGGGATAATACCTCTTAAATGTCCAGATTTTTGCCTCATATTTCTGGTCTCTTCCTCATAAAATTTGTGGATTTTTTGGCAAATTGGTGAGAATTGAATTCCCTAAATAATGACAGGTATTTGAGTTTCGGACTTCATCTCCTTTAGAAAAATGCATTCTTTGTGCTAATAAGTTGAGAGCTATGCATGGGATCACCTATTGCCAACAGTTCAAAAAACAGATGCGAGAAAACCAGATATACTAGTCCATGAAAAGAAGACAAAAGTAGCATTAATCATTGAAATTGCTGCACCCAGTGATTACAGTGGCTTACTTACAGAAGGACACAGCATCATCAAATTCCAGAATTTGCAGGCAGAAATGAGGGCAATGTGGAAGAAAGATACCCAGAAAATTCCAGCAGTAGTAGGAGCAGTGGGTCTCATAAGGAATTTACAGTGCTATTTAAATATGCTACCGATACATGTAACTCCGTATGAATTACAGGAGGAGGAGTCAATTCTGGGCTCATTGCAGATGTTGTGAAGAGCACTTTTGGCTAACATCAGAGATTGAAACAATACAAATTTCTTTAACTTTAATCATACTTTGCCTTAGGAATCGGGCCCATTTCCATCATGGTACTAAAAACCCAAAATACTTCATCCAGTTATGTCTTTACTCCTACCACATTTTATGTATCTGTAAAATGGTTTCCTACTTTGCTCAGTATCTTTAAATAAATTATCTTCATAATTTTCCTGATCTTGTCTCACACTGATTAATTTGTTGGTCCAGTTTGTTTATTTCATTTTTCAAAGTTATAGATGTTCATTATATTGAACACTGCTGCAGTAGCCTTAATTATATGGGTTATAGCCTGCCAAGTATTTAACAACTCTCCAGCTTCCAAAGTTGCAGGGCACCTTCCACATACCCAAACTGGCAGATCGAGCTATGTTAACTAAAAGACAAGCTTGTGTGCCAAGCCCTTCAGAACTTTACTGCTGCAGAAAAGTACTCTCCCTTAAGGCGTTCAATGATCGATGGCTGGCTTGTGTTGTTCCTTTGCTGGGTCCAAAAGTTCCCTTTGAGGGGAAAAAAAATGTCATGTATACTATTAATTCTTTTGTCTTTATGAAAGTTATTTTAAAGCTAGGAGTTTGTGTTTTAATGGAATGTCACAAGACTACTTTTAAATGGGATCACTCTTTTTTTTATGTCAGTTTAAGTAACAGGCGCCGTCTTTTCTGTGGAGAAATTGTGATCATTTTACTTTGTGTGGCTGACTAAGTGTAGTAATGTGCTGTGTTTGTGTGTGAAAAAAGTGACTTTTAAAGAGTTTTAGTTTTTACTTACATTTGCTGCCTTTTTCCTCAGGAAAGAGGCACCATTTTGGCTTGACCCCTGAAACCATCTGTCAGTCCTTCCAGTCACAAAAAGAAAAAGTTAAGCAAACGGCCTCAGATGGATAACTCTGCTATGGCCATTAGTTGTACCTCAGACCACTCATCTTTTGCACCAGATCCCTCTGGTGTAGCCCCTACAGCCACTATGGATGGGGGGTCAGCCACATCCTCCACAGCTCTTGGGGTCCCCTCAGTGGGCAAGGGAGAGCTACTCTTGTCAGTTTTGGGAGAGGGAAGAGGGAAGGCTTCCCTGTTTTGTCAGATAGCCGTACCCGCTCCTGGGGAAGCTGCTGCCATTAGTAATGCTGTTGGTCCCATTTTCCTACCAAAAAGAAACCAAAAACTAAGCATGTATCTACTCTTCCTCAGATTTCCTTAAAGAGGAGTAGTTTACTGTGTTTGGCTCAGTGTTAAATTGCAGCTACTGATCCTTCTTATAAAGTAGTTTCTGATAAAAGAAAGAGGTATACCGCCTTTCCTGAAGACATTTACGATTCTGAATCTGGACAGGAAGATAAAGGAACAGTTACAGGGTTTTCTAAGATTTCTGGTTTAGGCTGTGATGAAAGCTTGGTTTCTGACTGTCCCTGTGGAGTTATTTTTCTATGAGACTAGTTCTAGAATGTGCCAGTGTTTTTAGTGGGAGGTTTCTTAGCCCCTCAGAAAATACGATTAACTGTTACAGAAGGCATGTCCAAAACCTGCAACCGTTCTGTCAGTTTTGGAGGATGTGTGTGTTACTGCCTGTAATTTTTCTGACCTTCAAGTTCCTCAGTCTTTTAAGTTTTTATACATACACTCTTCCCAAACATGAACCAGCAGCTGTAGCTTTAGTCAATCCTACTACTGCTAAACATTTGGTTAGTTGCAGTCCTACCTTTCCTGATAAGAATGGCAAAAGTACTGGTAAGAATGTTCTTCTGCAACTTTGATTTTCAGAATTTTGAATCGTCAGGCTCACATGAAGGTTTGTTCTGACCAAGTGTGAAAGTAGGAGGACTGCTTTATCTGCAGTTTCTTCTTGTGATGAAAGATCTGCTTTAAATTTAATTTAATTTATTCTGTTGTTGAAGTCGCTACTTATTATTTCAGTGTGTGTGTCTTTATTGATACTTCTTCAAGAGCTATAGTTAGCTACTGTTTTGAGGAGGTTTGCCTGGCTGCATTTTCAGAACCTCCCATATGATGATAAAAATGAGATTTTAATTTCTCCTTTGGAAAGATATTAAGATGTTCTTCATCTCACATTGCTGCAGTCCTTACACTTGGGTAGTCCGCTGTCCTCGGTCGGCCCGAATATCAAAGTATAAGGCTGACGTCGGTCAAGGCGCATTTGACTGACATCAGGACGTCAGGGTACAAATGCGCATGACCGACGTCATATCCTCAGTCTTTTTTGCCGCATGGTCCGATGCAGAAGCAGCATTGCAAGTGCCGGTTGGCGTTCTGAGATTTTTCGATTTCGAAGTTTCAGACCGAGTTCAAAGTTGGCTAAGTACCCGTTGGGGAATATTTTAGTTTTTCTTGCCTCAGTGATTTACCGGATGTCAGAAAAAGTCAATAATTGCATTTCTTGTGGGAAACAGATACCGCATAGAGATTATCATACTTTGTGTATTCCTTGCTTAGGGCCTGAGCACGACGTTGTTGGCTGTCGCTCTTGTGCTAGATTTAATAAACGCACTATAAAGAGGAGGTTGGATTGTGCAAGGTTAGTCTTTGGGAAGCGGTGCAATTATAAAATGCCGTCGGATGCTCTGACGCCCGCTTCTTCGAAGAAGCGCAAGGACAAAGCAGTTAAGCCTAGGCTGGAAGAACCGTCTGTACCGGACGCGGTTCTTTAGAGGTGTCGGTGGAGCCGGTGGCTCCACCGGAGGTTTCTTTGTGTTCCCAGGGTGAGACTTTAGTATTGCAAGATGTGGCCTCTCAGGAGGCAAGTCAGGCTGAGGGGGCTTCTCAGGTTACTATACTCCCCTCCCTTCCTAGGGTGGCTAGGCCCTCTCCCTCTGTTTCTAAGGCTTCTCCCAGGGGCAGGCCAGGTTTAGCTTCAGTTGGTGTTACCCCTAGCTCTTCAGGAACTGTGCCCAAGAAGCATATGCTTAAAATGGCAGAAGATTTGATCACTTTGATTAGGGGTTCTATGCCCCCTCCTGATAAGAGGCCTAGGGTGGAGCCTGAGCTGGGTGGTTTTGAGCAGGCTTCAGATGTGTCAGAGTCTTCGGCTGAAGACTTGCAGGAGTACTCTCCTTATTCTGATTCTGATGTGGATGATTCTACTCCTTCTGCTTCTCCTCCTGAGGATTTTTCTTTTTCAGAAACTCTTCATTCCATGAGGGAGCATTTTAAGTGGGAAGGTCAGGACTTCTCTGACTCCAGGAAAAGGCTTAGGGAATTTTGTTTTACCCCAGCATAGGCCTTTGGCTATACCTCCTGTTTTGGATGTAGTGGAAGATGTTTTACAGAGGCTTCTCTTAATCCTGATTCTTTGCCTCCTGCTCCTGTTAAGCCAGATAGGTATTACAGGGTGCCTGAAGCTCACAAGTATCTTTTTAAGAGTCCTAGGGCAGACCCAGAAACTGTTAGCCAGGGGCCTAAAGGTGTTAAGGCTTCTGTTGTTAAGAATCCGGTTCCTGCAGACAAAGAGGCTAGGGCCTTGGATAGATGGGGAAAGAAAGTTTATACTTCTTCCACTCTTGCTATGAGGGCTTTGAATTGCCAGTTTCACATGTTGAAATACCAAAACTATCTCCTTTCACAATTGAAGTCTAAGGTTGATGCTCTGGCAGTAGGTATTGATTGTAAAGAGTTGCAAGATTTAGTACATGTTTCTGAACAGGTGGGTAAGCATTCTTTGCAATGTGATTTTGATGCTGTACAGGCCTCGTGTAGGGTGGCTGCCACTGGGTCAGTTCTTCGCAGGCACGCCTGGCTAAGGGATCAAAATTTGTCTGAACATGTTAAAACAAGGATTTTAGATGCTCCTTTACAATCTGACGTGTTGTTTGGTCCTCCTGTTGAGGCAGTTTTGAAGAAAATGGAAGACAAAGCTAAGTCTATGCAGACTGTTAAAGATTTTTTGCAGGTTCAGCCTCCAAAGTTTAGTAGAAATTGGCCTGCTAAAGGGTGGACGTATCCTTCTTATGATTCCCAGTCTAGGGGTAGATCTAGACGTGGTAGGGGCAGAGCTCAGGGCTCTTTCAGGCCTAGAACAGGGAGTTCTCCTGCACAGTCTTCAGGTGAGGGCAGGGGTCAGTCCTTTCGTAAACAGACCCAATGACCTACCTTTTCAGCTGCCAGAGCCTTCTCGTCTGGCAGCACCTTTGGGAGGAAGGTTGGCACTTTTCAAAGAAAATTGGAGTTTAATTACCCAAGACAGATGGGTATTGGATATCATACACCAAGGTTACAGGTTTTATTTCCATACCTTGCCTCCTTTCAGAGGCATGCCAGACGTTCCTCCTCAACAAAGAATAGAGGCGCACAAGCAAATTTCTCTGTTACTTCAACTAGGGGCCATACAGCCGGTCCCTATGCCAGAAGTAGGCCTAGGATTTTATTCTCGCCTGTTCCTAGTACCAAAGAAGGGGAACACGTGGAGACCAATTTTGGATCTATCTATCCTCAACACTTATCTGGACATTCCCAAGTTCAAAATGTTGACATTACAACAGCTTTTACCGCTGCTGGGCAAAGATCATTGGATGGTAACTTTGGATCTCAAGGAGGCTTACCTTCATGTTCCTATCAGACTAAGTTGCAGGAAGTATCTGCGTTTTCGAGCTGGGACTTTTCACTATCAGTTCTCTGCATTGCCCTTTGGCTTATCTACTGCGCCCAGAGTGTTCACGAAAGTTCTGGCTCCAGTGATAGCTTTCTTCAGGCTAAAAGGAATACAGATCTATCCTTATTTGGACGACTGCCTGATTCTGGCTCAAGGAAGGGAAGAGCTTCTTCATCATTTGGAATATGTGATAGGAGTGCTAAGATGCCTGGGGTATTCTGTGAACGAAATAAAGTCCAGTCTAGTACCCTCTCAGGACATGTGCTTTCTGGGTGTAAGACTGAATACAGCATCCCAGATGGCCTTTTTAACCCCGGACAAACAGAAGAGTCTTTCCCTTTACTTCCATCAACTTTCTCATCAGTCCGGGCTGACTGCAAGGACAGTCCTTCAAGCCTTAGGGTTCATGGCATCTTGTATTCTGGTGCTTCCCAATGCCAAACTGCATATGAGGAAGCTGCAATGGTATCTCAAAAATGTATGGACACAGCACTGCCAGGATCTGGACACTGTCATTCAAATAATACCTTGCATTCAAAAGGAATTTTTGTGGTGGGCTCAGGAATGTCACCTAAACAAGGGACTCTCTGTGACCCGGCCAGAGGCGAGTCAGATTTTAACGACAGATGCCTCAGACAAAGCTTGGGGAGCTCATCTAAATGGAAAGTGGATACAAGACAAGTGGCCTGCCAGACTACAACATCTACATATCAACCTGAAGGAGATGTTAGCAGTCCAGTTTGCATTAATAGCTTTCAAGGATTTACTTCTTCCAGGGCAGGTGTTGATTCTAACAGACAACACAACTGTCATGTGGTACATCAACAAGCAAGGGGAACACATTCTTATCCTCTATGCAGGCAAGCAATGATTTTGTGGGAGACTGCTCTCAGTTTACAGCTCAATCTTCAGGCAAGGTTTCTGCCAGGAGCACAGAACTCCTTAGCAGATGTGTTGAGCAGACGAATTATGGATCCCCACGAGTGGAAATTGGATCCTCATGTATTTCAGAAATTGACAGTGTCATGGGGAACTCCAGACATAGATCTGTTCGCTTCTCCACTAAACCATCAGCTGCCAAAGTTTTGCACAAAAGGTTTCATCCCACAGCTTGGAAAGTGGATGCTCTTTCTTTCAATTGGAGCAATCTTCATGTGTATGCCTTTCCACCTCTGCCTCTCCTCCCAAAGGTACTTCTAAAGGTCAGACAGGACAAGCCAAGGATGATTTTAATAGCTCCAGATTGGCCTCGACAGCACTGGTACCCATTACTGAGAAGTCTGGTACGGAAGCCTCCATGGCCTTTGCCTTCGATTCCACACCTGTTGTCACAGGAGGACAGCCATTTGCTCAATGTCAAACTTCACTCTCTTCACCTAACAGCCTGGCATATTCTGTTTTGAACCATAGAGGGTCTCAACTTCCACAACAAGTTTTGAATGTGATTTTGGAAGCTAGAAGGCCTAGTACAAGGAAAGTGTACGCAGATAAATGGAAGAGATTTTTATTTTGGAGTGCAGCAAAAGATTTTGATGTTTCTGAGCCTAATTTGTGTATGGCTCTTCAATATCTTACTGAGTTACTAGACAAAGGTTTGTCTTTCTCTTCTATTAAAGTTCATGCTGCAGCAATTTCGGCTCACTATGATTGCGACCCACCATTGTTTTCTCATCCTTTGTTCAAGCAATTTCTTAGAGGGGCAAAGAATATAAGACCCCCACGAAGAGCTCCTACTCCTGCTTGGGATCTCAATTTTGTGTTGGAGAAACTCACTCTACAACCTTTTGAGCCTGCAGCTACTTCTGAGTTGAAATATTTGTCATGGAAGACTGCTTTTTGTTGGCCATTACCTCTGCAAGAAGGGTTTCTGAATTGCAGGCCCTTATGGCGGTTGAGCCTTTCTTGATTTTCCATAAGGATAGGGTATCATTACGTACTAATCCTTCCTTTATGCCTAAGGTGGTTTCTAGTGTGGCTTTAAACCAAACTATTCATTTGCCTACTTTTTATGCAAATCCCCAAAATAAGGGGAAAAGATTTTGCACACTTTAGATGTACACAGGCAGTTGCGTTATTATTTGGACAGAACTAAAGGGTTCAGGCAGTCTCAGCAGTTGTTTGTTTCTTTTGCTTTGAGTTCTCAGGGCAAGCCTGTGTCAAAACAAACTATTTCTAAGTGGATTGGGTTTTGCATTGCTTTCTGTTATTCCCATCATGGCAAGGAGATTCCAGCTGGGATTAGGCCTCATTCCACTAGGGCTACTGCCACTTCAATTTTGAGGGGAGTGGCAACCAAGGATATTTTGGAGGCAGCTACTTGGAGTTCAGTGCATACTTTCTCTAGGCATTATCACCTGCCACTTTACTCTAAATCCAGGGCTGGTTTTGCCACTGCTGTTTTGCAGGGCATCTTGGCAGCTCCTGCTTCCTTGTAGTTAGCCATCCTCCCTTACCTCTGCTTTGGGATTCTACCCAAGTGTAAGGACTGCAGCAATGTGAGATGAAGAACATAGTACAGTTTTGTACCTACCATAAATGTAGATGTTCGAAGATCCACATTGCTGCAGTCCAATTTACCCTCCCTCCTTCCCCTCTGTAGTTAGAGGTGGTTGTGGGGGTTGGGTTGTACATATTGTGTATATTGTATATATTGTACATATAGTTAGTGCAAGGGTGGTGGGTTGGTTGTTTGCTGTCTTTTGGTTTTGACCTTTATTTTTAGGGTCTTCTGACATCTGGGGCAAGAAAAAACTGAGGATATGACGTCGGTCATGCGCATTTGTACCCTGACGTCCTGATGTCAGTCAAATGCGCCTTGACCGACGTCAGCCTTATACTTTGATATTCGGACCGACCGAGGACAGCGGACTACCCAAGTGTAAGGACTGCAGCAATGTGGATCTTCGAACATCTACATTTATGGTAGGTACAAAACTGTACTTTTTTGTCCCCTCTTCTGCCAAGATGATCAAGAAGTGTGGTGAAATGGGTAAGCTGATACAGGAAATATTTTTTTAAGATTTTCAGCTCTCCTTTTCCAAGTTTTCCAAGGGATTCTAGAACTTTTTTTTCCAGTTTTGGTAAGAAACAAAATAAACAGTTTCAAAGTGCAGATAAACAGACCTGTAAAGAGGAAATTGTAATGGGGTTCCAAGATGAATTCTGGAAACTTCCAAAACCAAGGACTATCCAGTAAGTCCGAATGACTAAGTTATGTTGTTCCTCCATCCCATCCAGGTAGCCTTTTTCTGTTATTCCAGAAAGTCTGAATATCTGCTTTTCTCTTGGACAACAGATAGTTTCAGACAAATGGGTTCTGAAGATCATTCATCAAGATTGCAGATGGCAGTGGGAGGAATTCATTCTTTCCAGGGGGATGTTTCCTCATCCTGCAGACCACAACTGTTTTCTTTTTTTTCCCACCCATCCTTCATCACACACTGTCCCAAGGAGTGATTGATTGAACCAGCTCCCCCTTCCCAGGTGGGAAAGGGATTGTATTCAAAGATGTTTTCAGTGCCAAAGAAAGAAAATGTTTGCAGACTAGTTCTGGCTCTTTCATAAACCTGTTTGTGATAGTTCCCAAATTCAAAATAATATTACTTTACAACCTGTTTACATCTTCTTTCTTATTCAGCTTTCCTTGTAACATTAGATTTAAAAGATGTTTATTACATTCCTATTCATCCAGACTTCAGGCACTTCTTAAGGTTGTTTGGATCACATTGTCAGTTCTCAGCCATACCCTTTGGACTATCCACTTCACCAAGTGTGTTCACAAAGTGTTAAGCACCAGTTGTAGCTCATTGCAGACTACAGGGTATCCATATTTTTCCATGTTTAGGTGACTCGCTTATCTTTGCAGAACCATGTCAGGTATCTCTCTTCTCTTGGGTGAGAAATCTCTTACACAAGCTGGGATTCCAAGGTAACATTTTATAAATCTTTCTTGACTCCTTCTCACAGGATTGTGTTTCTGGGATGTTAACTAGACACCACAGTTCAAAAAGTTTTTCTTCCACTTGAAAAAAAATAGAGCTCTATCTAGATCTGTTTATAGGTTTTTCAACTCCATCTTTGATCAATGTGAGGGAATACCTCAGGAATTTGGGTCTTTTGGCTTATATGATTGTCATGATACTCCTGGCAAGACTATACATGAGAAAGATACAGTGATATTTGACGTCTTTTTTGTCCAAGCGCCAGCACCCTTTTTCTTTTCAGATTCCATTGCTGGGGTTTGGCAGAAGGTAAATCACTTGGTGGAGATAGCAGATATCCCTATATCCAGGTGTCCCCTTCTCCCTCTGTGTTCCAAAGCAGGTAGTCACCACAGACGCCTTGGACTTTGCTAAGGGGGCAGTTTCAGGAGAGATAAAAGTGCAAGGTATGTAGTACACCAAAGACAGACACAGGCACATAAATATAAAGAGTTACTTGCCCTGATCAAGGCACTCCAGTCTCTGAATGATATTTGGCCCTGGGACCTCTTCGAGTTGATGCAGACAATACCACTGTCCTGTGGTACATCAGCAAGGAAGGGATGACCAAGTAGTACCCCCTTTGCGGACTAGCCATGTTAGCTTGGGATGTAGCTTTACAGCGGAGTCTCAATCTGCAGGCGCCCTACATTCTTAGAGCAAAATTGTGTGACAGACCAGCTGAGCAGGGCAAGGGCAGAACATCATGAATGGGAACTAGATCAAGGAGTCTTTCAAAATTTGATCTATCTGTATGGAGTTCCTCAAGTAGACCTTTTTGCTTATTCTCTGAACAATCAGTAGGCAAGATTCTGCTCCAGGACTCCATGCAATAAGGCCTGGAAGACTGCTGCCTTTCCTTTTCCTTGGACATGAATATTCTTCTATGCTTTTCTACCATTTCCACTAATATCCAGGGTACTTCAGAAGGGATTCCTCAAGATATTTGTGGTGACTCCCCTTATGGCCCAGGCAACTGTGTTTCTCCCTTCCTTCTTTTGGAAATGGCCAAGGGCACTTATCACAAGTTCCTCACATACTGGATCTACTCACACAAGAATAGGGATATTGGATACACCCTGACACCAATCAACTTCAGCTAACTGCCTGGATGATAGGGTCTTAATTCCCTTCAGGCACCTGTTTCCTGAATACATGTAACAGGTAGTAATGGAGGCAAGAAAGCCTGCTACTAGAAAATCATATATTAGCAACTGGAAAAGGTTTTCTGGCTGGTGCCAATAACATAACCAAAAACAATTTTACTGATTGCTCTGACCACTGCAAGAAGGGTATCTGAGCTGCAAGCTCTTATGGTGAGTCAACTCTACCTCATTTTCCACAGAGTTTGGTTTCTTTGAGAACTAATCCTTCTTTTGTGCCTAAAGTACTGTCTGAGTTTACTTAAATGCCAAACTATCCCTCTCCCCTTTTTATTTCATGAACCCAAAAATGAGGGAGAAGGGAAAATGTTGACAGACCTAAGTATTTCAGATCATGGATCAGTTATTCATTTCTTTTTAAGGTAAAAAGAAGGGGCAACCTGTGTCAAAACAGACTTTCTAAATGGTTGTAAGGATATTACCTTTTGTTGTACTCACCACAACAACATTCTTCCAGGCAGGATCAACGCCCACTCTATCAGGGTCTTGGTTTCACCACTAACTTTTTGGAAAGAGTTGAATACTAGATGTGTTGTAGAAGATGCAGCTTGGCCCTCTTCTCCTTTCGCCTCTTAAATGTAGTAAGGTAGTGTAATCTTCCCATGTAGCTAAGGCTACTGCAGCAGTGATCAGTATGATGAACATGGTACAGTTGTGTAAGTAAACTTTACCGTAAGACCAGATGTTTGAGTGATCACTGCCCCCCTTAGTTTTTGGTATATTGTTTATGCCAGGCTGTGGTTATTTTTCATTGTTCCTGGCATTGTCTTTTCAGGGCTAGTCCTTTCTCACTCTTTTGGTAGGAAAGCTCTGAAGGACTTGGCATCAAAACTTATGATTTGATGTTGTCAATTTTCATTCTATCCTCAACTGATGGGTTCGGATGTGAACCGTCGGATCAGACTTGGCCGTTGCAAAAGTTTGTGGCAACTTGGAACTCTCAAGCATTCTCCCTTACTCAGAATGCACCAACCACAGTTACCTCGGATCTCATTTGCTGCTTCCAGCGAAAGACCCAGTTTCTAGTTTTTTGAGCTTGTTATTATATAAGTGAAATTTTATCTTTCCTTTTTGTTAATTTTTATATAGTTTCTACCCTTTGAGCTTTCTGTCTGCCTTGTACTAGTGTACTCTACAAATACTGTTAGTATTGCCTTTTCTCCCTTCCCTTCTACATTCATTGTACCTCTTTACTACCTTTTTAGGTAACCCTTCTCTTTTTACCTTTCTTTAAAAAAAACTTTATAGTTGGAATCTCTAGAGCTTATAGTTCTTTTTGTTGGGGAGTATCCCTGTCATTGTACTTGTCAAATTGTTGTTGGTGTTTATTACCTGAAAAAAGAAACCTCCTGCGCGGCAGCAATTGCAAGGCTCAAGAAACACCAACAGATCAGGAACAAAAAATCAGAGCCAGCAAACGGTGACAGGATAAAAAATTTGTATTCAACAATATCACAACATATTGTAACAAAAACAGACCGGTTTCGGCTGGCAAAGCACAGCCTTCTTCAGTGTACAAAAAATTCATGAAATACAATAGCTGCTTATATACAGATAGCCAGAATCCTATTGGCTGAAAATTATAGATGTTCATTAAGTCCAGGTGGGAACAACCCACCCAGTCTAATGATCCATTTCTTTTCTTTCGCATTTAATATAGAGTGCCATTCAGATTTGTGAGCCCTGTTCCCTAGAATCATGTCAATGACAATAAAGTTAAACTTACTGGTGGAATGTACTAATGTGTGTTTATAGAGAGCATTGTGTGTCTTTTTTTGTTTGATATTACTTAAGTGCTCAGAAATACGAATTCTAAGAGGTCTGGACGTTTGTCCAACATAAAAAGCACCACAATTGCAAGAGGCTAAATAAATAATCCAGTCACTGGAACAGTTGGAAAAAACCTTAGGTCAAAAACTTGTGAACAATTCCGACTGGAGAATTGTTTGGACTTATGGATATGCTTGCAATTGTTGCAATGTCCACATGAAAAACAGCCGTGTACTGGTTCTCCTGTCAGTGTCGTTTGTATCAAATCGTGTGATTTGTTATCCCTGTGTTTATAATGATTAAAGAAAGAGTTGAGATTCCTCCCTTTTCTATAGGAAAAAAGACAATTGTCAGGGATAATGCTGTTAATCTCCATGTCGCATTGTAAGATGTTCCAGTGTCTCCTAACACTTTCAATAAGACGATTAGAATTACGAGCAAATGTGGTTGTAAATCTCAGAGGTTGACCGGATAAGTTGGTATGTGTCTTGTATGTTAATAAATCACTTCTGTTCAAAGAGCTAACCTTATTACTGGCCATGATAATATTGCCACTTTTATAACCCCGAGATTTAAATCTATTAGTTATATCAGATTTGTGTTTCAAATAAGTGCTTTCTTCTGAACAAATACGTTTAGCACGTATAAATTGTGACTTGGGAATATTGCGTGCTATATGGGGTGGATGATAACTGGAGGCATGCAGAATAGTATTATATTCTGGGAACTTCCTGTGTATCTCAGTAGATAATGTATGATCAGGTGCCCTCTGAATTAAAACATCCAAAAATGTGATAGTTTCTTTGTCATAATTAATGGTGAAATGTAAGCCCCAAACATTGTCGTTTAAGTATGTTACAAATTCCAATAGAGAACTTTCATCCCCCCTCCAAACTAACCAAACATCATCAAGATACCGTCTCCATATGTCAATTTCTGTCAAGAATGTGTTCCTCTGTGCGTCATAAATTATGTGTTTCTCAACAAACGCCATAAAGAGATCGGCATATATGGGGGCACAAGATGCCCCCATAGCTGTCCCTTTGGTTTGCCAAAAGCATTGTTCTTTATAATAAAAAACATTGCTAGTAAGGACATATTGTGCTAAATCTACCAAAAAATTATTGAAGTCAGAACTATATAAGTTTGAGACTTCAAGCCAATAAGCTAAGGCATGCAGCCCATCCTGGTATGGAATGTTGGTATATAAAGCACTTACGTCCAAGGAACATAGAAGCCAGTCTGGCTCAAGCTGTGTGTCAGAGATAATCTGTAAGAAGTTTGTTGTATCCTGTAAGCGTGATCGAATATTAGATAGCAAGGGCTTGAGGTGCTTGGTCAAAAATAAAGAAAGGGGTTCTGTAATGTATCCCCTACCTGATACAATAGGTCTACCAGGTGGATGAGACAAATCTTTGTGAATTTTTGGCAAGAAGTATATATATTGGTTGATGGGATCATGAACTAAAAGTTGATTCATGGTATCATTAGTAATGATGGCCTCATCCCTTGCTTGCCGTAAATATGTCTCAATTTGTTTGCTGAACATATTGGTTGGGTCAATAACCATATGTGAATAATATCTTTGGTCATTGAGTTGTCGCAAGGCCTCCTTATCATAATCGGCCCAATCTAATACATTTGCTCGTAATTCTAATCGTCTTATTGAAAGTGTTAGGAGACACTGGAACATCTTACAATGCGACATGGAGATTAACAGCATTATCCCTGACAATTGTCTTTTTTCCTATAGAAAAGGGAGGAATCTCAACTCTTTCTTTAATCATTATAAACACAGGGATAACAAATCACACGATTTGATACAAACGACACTGACAGGGGAACCAGTACACGGCTGTTTTTCATGTGAACATTGCAACAATTGCGAGCATATCCATAAGTCCAAACAATTCTCCAGTCGGAATTGTTCACAAGTTTTTGACCTAAGGTTTTTTTCCAACTGTTCCAGTGACTGGATTATTTATTTAGCCTCTTGCAATTGTGGTGCTTTTTATGTTGGACAAACGTCCAGACCTCTTAGAATTCGTATTTCTGAGCACTTAAGTAATATCAAACAAAAAAAGACACACAATGCTCTCTATAAACACACATTAGTACATTCCACCAGTAAGTTTAACTTTATTGTCATTGACATGATTCTAGGGAACAGGGCTCACAAATCTGAATGGCACTCTATATTAAATGCGAAAGAAAAGAAATGGATCATTAGACTGGGTGGGTTGTTCCCATCTGGACTTAATGAACATCTATAATTTTCAGCCAATAGGATTCTGGCTATCTGTATATAAGCAGCTATTGTATTTCATGAATTTTTTGTACACTGAAGAAGGCTGTGCTTTGCCAGCCGAAACCGGTCTGTTTTTGTTACAATATGCTGTGATATTGTTGAATACAAATTTTTTATCCTGTCACCGTTTGCTGGCTCTGATTTTTTTGTTCCTGATCTGGTGTTTATTACCTGTCAAATTATCTTCTAAAATTAAAAGAAAAAAGGCAAAAGCCCAGCTGGGTTTAAAAATTTGGAAAATGTGGTCAGAAAATACCCTTAACTGGTGCTCATATACTTTTTGTGTACTGTCTTGGCCCTCTTCATCTACTGGAAAATTGTTCAATCTGTCATGTATTCAACCAAAGGACATTGGTCAAACCAAACCCCAAAACAAATTGATATTGAAGAGTCTACTTCTGTCTTCCTTTAGTGAGGCTTTATCTGTAGCTACTAAAGAAAAGTATAAGAAACTTTCTTCTACTTCTCTGAGCACTTTTACTGCTTCTTCTAAGTCCTTGGTGAAGTCTTTGAATAGGTCTTTTACAGATCCATTTGTCCCTTGGATCCTAAGAAGAAAAGACCAAATTCTACGGATCCAGCTTCATCCTCTGATCCAAGACCTGTAAAGATACAGTCCTCTGATCAGACTGTTTCTTCAGATCAAACAAGCCTAAAAAGTAAACTTGCATCGGATCAGACCCCCTTGGATCAGACACATAGATCTGAGGATGTGGTAATATTGCCCAGAACAAACTATTCACCTTCAGCCAATCCATTTCCTTCCATGTTCCCTTAGAGGGGCCTAAATCTCCATCAGGATTGTCCACTCACTCTTCTAGAAGTCTTACAGAAGATGATGTAGAGAGGTTAGTGAGAAAAAATTTGTCGGCACAGAACCAGTTAGTGCCCGTCTCGGCTCCTACCCCTTTGGGTCAGGAGATCCGTTCTTGCAGTACTCCACCTTTGCCTGTTCCTCCTCTGACTCCTTTCAAGATCTTGGAGCCCTTGGATCTGAGTCACCCAGGCTTGTCTGCTTTAGATCTGAGAATTCCTTTACCCTCAGATCCGAGGCTTGCTCTGAACTCTTCTTTTCAGTCGTATCCAGAGAGCTCTTGGAGCTAATTCTTCCTTGTTGGGTCCGAGGTGCTGCATTTGGCTTGGAAGGTTTTGGAGCCATCTCTACACTTCAGACCCTCAGCAGTGGTTAGTTCGGCTCTGACTTCAGCCACGGGTGGACTGTCCTTGTGGCAGGGAGGGAATGAGGATTTGGAGACTTGGCTGTCTTGGATCCAGGGTCCTAGCCCTCACCTGGGCTGTTTGTCTTTACGGTCATGAAGAGAGCCTTGTCTGCCCCCTGACTCATAGACGGTGTCTACCCCCTCAGATCCTCTGTCTACATCTTGTCCGTCTCTGTCTAGAATGTCACCTCTCTTCTCCACAGGGACAGCCAGTACCAAAACTCCAGGCTTCTCATCAGGGTATCCCCACTTCTTCTGATACCTTAGCAGAGTATCCTACTGAGGAGGTCTCTAAGAAGAGAACATGCAAGAAGAGGCATTTAGATTCCCCTGAATCTATCATGAAGACTCAGATTTTAATGAGGGCGAATTGTCCCCACTGTCACCTCCTGATAATGTCTCATATGGAGACATCTTGGAAATACTAAAGCAGAGAGGTGGCTTGAAGTCCAACAACCCTTCAGAGGAATCTGTACTCTGGGAGACGTTTGGTGCTGGCTCATGTACCTCCTGGGTAACTCCACCCGCTGACTAGCTCATTAACTTGATGTCACGGCAGGTGTGGCAGGATCCAGACACCATTGAACCAGTCCCCCGAAAATAGGATAAGATAATGACAGCTCCAGAAGAGAAACAGTTTTCGTCTAAGGGTGTGCCTGTTGATGCCATGGTTATGGCTGCAGACACTAAGAAGGAACCTGCAGAGGAAAGCTCCTCTGTTCATCTCCCCAACAAGTAGTCTGGGGCGATGGACAGATTTGGGAAGCATGTCTGTGCTTCAGTAACCTTTGCATTAAGGTCACTGAATTATTTGGCATATTTCAAGAGGCTACAGAGGGACCTGATTAAGGAACTATCAGATATCCTCTCCAAGGGATGCTGTTCTGCACAATTGGCCCCCCATCTACTTTATGCTTACCACCCAATCCTTTTGATTCCTAATTTCCTACAGAGAGCTGCTAGGTTGAAGACCAAAGTCATCCTCGTTGCACCCTTTTGGCCTTGACAGATTTGGTTTCCCTTCCTGTGGCCTCATTTAATTCATCAGCCTTGAATACTTGATCCAGCTCCAGATCTACTGTCTCACCCAACAGGCATGAAACACCCAGACCTCCCAAATCTCAAGCTGACAGCTTGGTTTCAGACAGCCTATGTTCTCGTCTCTTGCCCAACAAATTTTATTATCCTCCCTTAAACCAACTACAAAGAAACTTTATACTAATGTGGGCACATCAGAATGATATGGAACCTTTTTCTGCCCTGCTTCATAATATTCTTGATTTCTTGATGCGTCTTTTTAATCGAGTAGCTAGTTTTTCAACAATTAAAGTTCAGTTGGTGGCAATTTCTAATTTCCATATTGGGTTTGATGGTTCCTCACTCACTTCTCATAAGCTGTGTAAAACCATTTTAAGAGAGACACCTTCTGTTAAGACCCTCGTTTAAAGTTCCTGCTCTGCCATGGGATCTAACTTTGGTACTGCAAGCCCTGATTCACCCACCACTTGAACCAGCACATAACTGCTATCTTAAGTTCCTTTCTTGGAAAACATTGTTTTTGTTGACCATTATGTCAGGCAGATGTGTTTCAGAAATTCATGCCTTATCTGTAAACCTCCATATCTAATTTTTCATAAAGATAGAGTTACAGTATGAACTAATATATCCTTTTTGCCAAAGATAGTTTTAGAATCTAATGTGTTTTCTTTTGAAAAATTTCAGACAAAGGTGAATATTTGTTACATGTATTGAATGTTCATACGCAACTGCAGTTCTGTTTACACTGGACAGAGGACATCAGAACTACTGACCAGTTATTTGTTTCCTTTTCTAATATGAAGCTCGGTAAACCAGTATCCAAAATTACTCTCGCCAGATGGCTTATTGGCTACATTTCCTTTGTTTATAACAAATTAGATATTCCTCTACCAAAATAAGGATCGTGCTCATTCAACCAGGTGTATAGCAACTTCCTCAGTTTTTCATTCGAGGGCTTCCATGGATGAAATATGTGCAACAGCGACTTGGTCTCCCCTCATACTTTAATTACTCATTACAAAATGGATTTGGTATCCAGAGGTAGAGCATCATTTGGTTCAGTAGTGCTTAGGAATATCCTACCTTGAGTCCACCCTAGGATTTAGGTAGCTGGGGACTCTGTGAAGAATCAAAAAAGTCCGGCACAAATCAAGTGGATCAAGTTGCATTTATTTAATATAAAAGGTGGCTAACCCCATAGCAACAAACCGGTTTCAGCTTAGAATAGCCTTCCTCAGTGTTACTGCTTAAAAACAAACACCATGTTTAAATAATGTATGTATAGTGTATAAAATAATGTAATAATAATGTAAGGGAAATAGAATGTGCAAGTCAGGTTGACATAGTAAACTCAATGAAAAAGAGTCAGGTTGGATAGTTAGGTTGGGAGCTGTCTTTAAACCAGGCGTGAATGAACACAATTAATTTGGTATGCACCAATAGGGGGACAACAGCAATTTAGCATATATTATTTAAACATGGTGTTTGTTTTTAAGCATTAACACTGAGGAAGGCTGCTATGGGGTTAGCCACCTTTTATATTAAATAAATGCAGCTTGATCCACTTGATTTGTGCTGGATTTTTTTTTTGATTCTTCTTGTATTATTGGTCTATTCCGTGCACTTGGCCTCACTTGAGTTTTTTGTTTTTTGAGCTGGAGACTCTGTCCCATCAGTTGAGGACAGAATGAAAATCAACATCAGATAAAGAAGTTATGTACTCACCATAATGTTCTGTCTGTGTTGTACAATTTCATTCTTTCTCAGCTTCCCACCCACCAACCTCCTCCTTATGTTTTTTTCTGGAAAAGTGAATGGATATGAAGGAATTGGCATATTCCAAGCATGACAAAGCTCCAGATATAGCCTTGTATAACCTTTTATACCTTTATGCTATTTTTCTTTTTATGTTTTTTTTTAATAAGAATTATTTCTCTATGCTTTAGCTAGCAAACAAGATCTGAGGTAACTGGAGTTGGTGCATTCTGGGTATGGGAGAAGCTCAGGGAAATAATTCCTTTACAAAAAAAAAAAAAACATAAAAAGAGAAATAGCATAAAGGCTAGGCAAGGCTATATCTGGAGTTTTGTCATGCTTGGATTAGGTCAATTCTTTCATATCCACTCACTCTTCCAGAAGAACCATAAGGAGGGGGTTGGTGGGTGGGGAGATGAGGAAGAATGAAAATGAACACAGATAGAACGTTATGGTGCGTACATAGCTTCTTTTTTTTTTTCAGTTAGCTCAGCTCACGCTTTCAGATAGTTTGGGCAGCATGTGGAAGGTGCCATGAAACTTTGGAGGATGGCTGGCTGGCTGTTATAGCCTTAGCAGGATATAATCCATGTACCTTAAGTTACTGCAGCAGTAATTATTGGAACTGCTACTATTGTAGTAAGTTAACTAGCACAACTGTACTTTGTGTCATTTCCATTTATTATATTTTTGAATCTCATCTTAATTACCTAGTTCTTATGGGAGTATATCGTTCTGCCCTTGTGTGCCTGCATCCTGATGTTCTACATTTTTAATTTTTTTTTTTTTTTTTGCATTCAAACAATTTCACTTTCAGCTGGCAATAGGCTTGTGGTGAATCCTAACCCATATGTAGATTATAAAGAAGGTAAGGTGTTGGACTGAAATGTTACAGGAATATTCCACTGTTTTCGAGACCTTGCCTAAAAAAGGCACTATGGGGGTGGCACGAGCCTTTGCTAGCAGCCAAAAGCCTAGTGATGTGAGGTGCAAACCATCTCTGGAAAAGCTGCAAGGTTTGCCGACCATGACTTCCCAGGCTGACAGAAACTGGATCCTCTTTGAATGACATCAAAAACTAAGCCATTTATTGAAACCCATCATTTTTTTGTTTATACTGCAGCATCATTCTAGGTGAAGGTGGTATGTTGCTCAAGGCTAGAGACATACCTGCCTGGGACACATACTCACAGAGCTCAAACATGTTTCTCTTTATATAGTCCAGTGAGGCACGTCTCAAGTCATTCACTCCAACATGAACTGTGACAGTCATAATGGTACTTGTTGCTGAGATACCTGAGTGCATGTGTGATCTGATGAATCCTGGCACCATACAGACAGCCAACCATGACTTTCTTCTTGTCCATCCTAGTGAGTGGGACATCTGTGTGTCTCACTATGGAGTCTCCAATGAGACAAGTTTGTTTTTTGAGGGTAGGTAAGACACTGGTGTTACTGCATGTCATGGTGCTGTGGGAACTGTTAGTTGTAGCAGTCTTGTGTTTTGTAGATCTGTGGTGTTTCTGTAAGTTTCTTGAGAGAATCTCTGTATATGTTGATTTTCATGTTTGATATGAACTATGTTTATGAGTAGTGGTACTATGTGCATTAGTAGTGGTGGGTGGGTTGACAACCTCTTCAGTGTTACTTTTCCAAGTGCGAGAGCTGGAATTCAAGATTCTTGGTGTAGATACATCTCTCGCACTGTGTACTAGAGTGAGTTATTAGTTGAGGATTGTCAGTGTACATGAGGCAATTGCTACACTGCTTCAGGAGAACCCAAGTCAACAAGATTGGCAGGAGAAACAAGGGTAGTCCAACTGTCCGTAATGCTAGGTTGAAGCACAGTTATCACAAAGGGGGGGGGGCTTCCCAGGACTGATCAAGGAGGTGCTCAGTGAATGGATATTTCTGCTGGGGGGTTTTTTGCTGGTGGTTAATAGGTTACAGCTCACTAGCAGTATTTCTTAAACCTGGAAAGTACTAAGGATGAGGACTACATTAATGTGCTACAGCTGTATCTAAGGGAAAATTGTCAAATTTTTCTTTTTGGCTATGACACACAATTGCTCGGCAGTGAGCAGTGCTAAGCGACGTACAAACAAGCAGAAAACTGCTCAAAAGCAGGGCTTAAATACCAGAGGCTAAAAACTTGAAAAAAAATTTAAAAGGGTTCAAAAGGACCAATGAGGATGCATAATCCAAGCCGTAGACCAACCACCCTTCACCAGCCAGGCTCCAGTCAGCACGCTTCTCTCTCCAGAGTGCAGAAGGCCCTTTCCAATCAAAGATGGCCTGGAAAATGTGCTCAGAACAAACAGCCACTACAAACAGACCCAGATGCAGCAAATTTGTGTTTGGACTATGTACAGCTACTAGCTGCCCTGGTTTCAGTGGGAAACTGTAGAGAATGTTTAACGCAGCAGAAAAATAACAGTGAGACACTAAAAAATGCTTTAAATATTAGAAAGACAGCAAGGAGACTCTAAAGAATCTTTTAAACAGCAAAAAAATCAGTTATTTTAACACTGTGTCCTGAAAACAAGAACAAGCAGAACAGATTGCTTTGCAACAGTGAAAGGTACTAATAAATATTTAACAAAAGTGAAAATAGCAAAAGGAGCTCTGCAAACAATGAAAACGGCAATAAAATATGATTGAACAAGTAGTAAACATCAGTAAAATATGATTTAACATACAAGATCGGATTTCTAAGGTTTATGAGGACCCAACACTATTATCTTCTGGAATTTAACATTCCAGTTTTAGACCTTATGAATTAGGAACTGCATTGGTGGAAAATACACATAATTTAGAATTCAGAGCCCCATTTTTTTATTGCATCCAAACAGACTCTACCAACAAATGCTTCATATTTTGCATGAGGAGTAGTTTCGGTAAAGGTAAAAAGGTGTGGCCTATGGAACATGTCTGACAGGCCAAAGCACATCTATGTCAAAAGGATGCTAGCTGGGATCCATGCAATAACATTTCAGTTTTTATCTAGAGTCTCAGGGTCCCTTGCACATGATTACAGGCAACAAAAGAAGTTTTAGGGTTGGCATAATGGTCAAGGTGTTTACCTCTCAAACAAAGGGTACAGAGATTGATTCTCACCAAGGGAAATTGGCAAAGCTTAAAATATCCCACATGGCAGTTCGGGTGGCTTTGATAGCTTGGGAGGTAGTTCTTCAGCATTTCTTGATCCTCCAAGCATCTTACATCCTGTCAGAGCAATATATAGTAGCAGAGAAGCTGAGGAGGACCTGGATAGACTCTCTCACTATTGGAAATTACACAAGAGAGTCTTCCTGGGATTGATCCAGTTGTGGGGAGCACATCAAGTAGATCTGCTTGCCTCCTTTCAAAAGTGATACTTAACCAGCTCCTGTTCCAGGACTCCTTATAGGTAGACCAAGGGAACAGATGCATTTCCACCCTTTACACTGATATCCAGGGACATTCTCAAGAACTAAAGTGAGTCTCCAAAGATCTTTTTGGTAGCTTCCCTCAGACCCAAGCAACAGTGGTTCATTGTTCTTATGGAATTGACTAGGGACAGTTGCTACAATATTCCTCAAAGATTAGATTTAGCCACATAAAACCAGGGGGTGTTTGATTACATCCCAATCTCAAACTACCAAAGCTGGCTGGCTGGATGATTCAAGTCTCATACCTTTTAGGCACTTCTTTCATGAGGATGTACAGCAGGTAATAAAGGAGGCAAGAAAATCTACTACTTTGAAATCTTATATTGGCAGGTGGAAAAGATTTTCTAGTCGATGCCTAGCTAATAACCAGGGCCCTAATAGAGATTATGTACCACTGGCTCTTACATGTTTGTGTGAGTTACTAACCTATGACTTGACTCATTCCTCTATCAAGGTTCATTTTGTGACCATTTCAGCATGTTTGCCCATGACTCCACCTTGTCCTCTTTGTTACTCGTTAAACAATTCTTGAAAAGGGCTTTAGACATGAGACCAGCTAGAAAGAAGGTGGCTCCTTTTTGGGACCTTAACTTTGTCCTGGAAAAACTAACAATGTCTCCATTTGAGCCTGCTCACGTGGCAGATTTATGGTTCATTACTTGGCAAACTCTTCTTGTTATTGCTCTTATATCTGTAAGTTGAGTGTCTGATTTGCACGCTCTTGTGGCAGGTGAACCCTATTTGGTATTCTGGAAGGATAGGGTTACTTTGAGAACAAATCCCTCAGTTATGCCTCATTTATGTCCAAAGTATTCTCAGAGTTAGTAACGAGACAAATAATAGTAATGCTTAGAAACAGCACCGGATCCACACAGGGTTATAAAGACCCATCCGATGGAATAAAAAGCTTTATTCAGTTGAGTGCTTTCATCCACTGAAACTGTGGACTTCATCAGAATCTAAATTCATTAATCATGAGCACCTGTTTTATACACAATCCATCCAATAAAATGTGATCTTTCACAATAATTAAAAAATGTAATGACCGTACTTAAAGTAACACTGAATGATAAAATCTATTCGGTATTCTCAGAGTTAGTTTGATGGTATGATTTAGTCTCCTATTGTTTTACCCATAACCTCAAAAACAGAGAAAGAAAGTTCTACATACTGTAGAGATGCATAGACAGCTCAAGTACTGTCTTGACCGAACCAAGTCTTTAGAAAAGCTGATCAACTATTTACTTCTTATGATGGGACTAAGAAAGGACAGGCTATCTTGAAACAAACCACTTTTAGATGGCTGTCCTTGGCTGTTGTTTTTCTGTACTTCCACCATGGCAAATTGGTTGCAGGAGGTATCAGGGTACACTCTACAAGAGCTTTGCCCTCTACAGTGGCATACTAGAAAGGGGTGCACTCTAGAAGCATTCTAGAGGCAGCTACTCGGTCCTTTGAACATACATCTACAAAGCATTACAAACTAGATTCCTTTTCATGGTCTAGAGCTAGCTTTGCAAGGACTCTTCTCTTGGGCCTTTATCCTTTCTCCTCCTAGGTTGGATAAGTACATTTTTTGGTCTCCTTGGACCCTATTTATATCAGCTATGCCGGGTCTGCTAGCATCCTTCTACCCACCTCCCCCAGGTGTGCTGTGGTATTGCTGTGACCAGTCGTGGATTTTAAGGGCATCCTGGTGGCTCAGACATTTGTGCATGTCCTTCAAGAATGCAACTGCAGTCCTGACATATGGGTTGTCCTGCCTCAGGCAGCCCCTCGGTCGGCCGGATTCCAAAGTCTGGGTCCGGCGTTGGCTGATGTCGCCTCCTCCCCGACATCAGAACGGCTGGAGTATAAAGGCATCTGCCAATGCCATCTTCTCCAGTCTTTCTTGCTGCGCAGTGCCCGAAGCAGAAGCAGTTCGCAAGTGCCGGTCGGTCAGCTCCTGTGTTTTCAAATACCGAAGTCATCTAAAAGCTAAGTACCCCGTTGGGGAACATTTTTTCTTGCCTCAGCCGATGTCAGAAAAAAGTGAAAAGGTTAATAATTGTTTGTCTTGTGGTAAACAAATACCTCATAAGGACTTCCATTCTTACTGCCTCCCTTGCCTGGGCCCAGACCACGACGTCTCGGCCTGTGCTGCCTGTGCTTGCTTTAATAAGCGCACACTCAGACGCCGGGCAGAATTTGCTGAAGACTTTTTTGGCAAATCTTTCGCTTATATCATGCCGTCGGAACAACCGACAGCACAATCTACCAAAAAACGCAAGGACCGGGACCGACATCCTCGGCCCGCGTCGTCCACCGATACCACGCCTAAGCCCTCCGTGAGTGCATCGGTCCCTTCGGAAGCGGTAATTCAACCGCCCCAGGCCGACGACACCACTTTAACGCATTCTTACGTCCCGGAGATTTCAACGGTGCCGGTTGTTGATTTTCCTCCAGAAACCGAAGCTCTAGATTTACCCGACACCATTCCTGTGGACAAGGTTACCCCTGCACGTGGGGCAGCTAGGCCTCCGGTATCCATGTCCATCAAGGCCTTTGCACGTGCCAAGGCTGCCAGCCAGGCCAAGGCCCATCCTAAATCTACTTCTCAGGGCCCCTCTTCTGATAGACAGATCATGACTCTTGCTGCAAATCTAATCTCTCTTATCAGGGGTTCTCAGCCGCCTGCAGATAAAAGGCCTAGAACTGAGCAGACAGACACCCTCTCTTCAGGTGAAGCCTCTGGGGATTCAGAGCACTCAGATACCCAGGAAGAATCCTTCCAGGCCTATGAGGACTCGGATGCTGAGGATTCAATTCCCTCTGCCTCCCCTCCAGAGAACATTTGTTTTGGCGAAGTTCTCCACTCCATGAGAGAACATTTTCAGTGGCAGGGTCAGGAATTTTCTGACTCCAGGAAAAGGCTACGTACCTTCCTTAAGCTACCCCAACACAGACCTTTAGCTATCCCTCCAGTGTTGGATGTCCTTGATAATGTATTCTCAGACTCCAGTGCTTCGCCTGATTCACTCCCTCCTGCTCCTGTCAAGCCTGACAGATATTACAGGGTCCCTGAAACCCATAAGCATCTCTTTAAGGCCCACTCTGTGGATCTAGAAACTATTTCACAGGGCCCCAAAGGAGTGGCTACTTCCTTGGCCAAAAACCCTCTGCCCGCTGACAGGGAAGCTAGGTCCCTAGAGAGATGGGGCAAAAAAGTTTATACCTCTTCCACCCTTGCCATGAGGTCACTCAACTGCCTTTTTCATATGTTTCAGTACCAGAATTACTTGATGGATGATTTGCAGAAAAAATTGGCCTCTCCTGAGCCTATAGATAGAAAGGCATTGCAGGATTTGGTTCATAACACTCAGCAGGTTAGCAATCATTTTCTTCAGTGTGGTTATGATGCATTGGAAGCTTCATGTAGGGCAGCCATGACAGGGGCCGTTATACGTAGACATGCTTGGTTGAAAGAACAGCCACTGCCAGACCATGTTAAAGTCAAGCTCCTGGATGCACCTCTGGAAAAACAGAAGCTTTTTGGTACTAATGCACAGGATGTATTGAAGTCTATTGAGGAAAAGGCAAAATCAGTACAGACTGTCAAGGATTTCCTCCAGGTTCAGCCTCCCAGATTCAGCAGGAATTGGCCTTCAAAAAATTGGTCCTTTCCAGACTCAGACAAGTTTCAAAGGGGAAAAAACAGGCGTGCTCGAGGTAGAGGGCAATACCGAGGCTCCTACAGGGGCCGCCAATGGCAACCACCAAATCAGAGAAGTGGCGCAGGGAGTTCACCCGCACCACAGGGACAATCACAATGACTTGACTTTGACTCCGCCTACCAAGGCTCAAAGAGAAGCACCTCTAGGCAGAAAGTTATCCTTATTCTCAAAGAACTGGCACATTTTAACCAAGGACAAATGGATTCTGGACATAATAGACAGAGGTTACAGGTTCCACTTCCACACCTTACCAACGAGACAAGGCATGCCAAACCTGCCACAAAATCAAAGGGCAGAGGCTCTCTTACAAATTTCAAAGCTGTTACAAATAAAAGCTATAGAAAAGGTTTCTCCTCAGGAACAAGGCCAGGGATTCTATTCAAGACTGATGTCCTTCAAAAATGCAACTGCAGTCCTGACATATGGGTTGTCCTGCCTCAGGCAGCCCTTCAGTCGGCCAGATTCCAAAGTCTGGGTCCGGCGTCGGCCGATGTTGCCTCCTCCCCGACGTCAGAGCGGCTGGAGTATAAAGGCATCAGCCGACGCCATCTTCTTCAGTCTTTCTTGCCGCGTGGTGCCCGAAGCAGAGGCAGTTCGCAAGTGCCGGTCGGTCAGCTCCTGTGTTTCAGTTACCGGCCAGGGATTCTATTCGACTGTTCCTTGTTCCAAGAAAAGAAAAGCAATGGAGGCCTATCCTGGATTTGTCTGTTCTAAACACCTTTATCATTGTGCCAAAATTCAAAATGCTGACGTTACAGCAACTCCTTCCCATGCTGGGCAAGGGGTCTTGGCTGGTTACTCTGGACCTCAAGGAGGCATACCTGCATGTCCCAATCAGCCACAGTTGCAGAAGATACCTCAGATTTCTTGCAGGAACAGAGCATTATCAATTCTCAGCATTGCCGTTTGGCTTATCTTCTGCGCCCAGAGTATTCACGAAATGCCTGGCATCAGTAGTTGCACATTGCAGACTCCAGGGGATTCAAATATACCCTTACCTGGACGACTGCCTTATACAAATAGACAGCAAACAAACCTTGATAAAAAACTTGGACTATGTCATTCAGTTGCTACAGGCTTTGGGATACACAGTCAACATTAAAAAATCAAGACTATTGCCATCCCAAAAGATTATTTTTCTAGGAGCAAAACTGGACACACAATCACAAATGGCTTTCCTCACAGAGGAGAAACAACAGCATTTACCAGATTACTTCAAAAGCCTAGCAAAACTTACCCAGCTGACCGCAAGGAAGATCCTGCAGGCCCTGGGTTTCATGGCATCTTGCATTCTTCTGATTCCTCTGGCAAGACTACACATGAGAAAGCTACAATGGTACCTAAAAAGCTTATGGTCTCAACACAGCCACAACCTAGAGGACGTAATACCACTCATTCCATGCCTGCAAAGGGAATTTTTGTGGTGGGCTCAAGCAAGCCATTTAAACCAAGGCATGCCTTTCAACAAAGTTCAAGCAAGTCAAACCATTACAACGGACGCCTCAGATCATGGATGGGGGGCACACATGGAGGGCAGATGCATTCAAGGTCAATGGACTCCCACAGAAATGCCTCTGCACATAAATCAAAAAGAGATGTTGGCAGTGATACATGCAATAGAAGCCTTTGGAAAATCTCTTCAACAAGGCCATCCGCTAATAAGGACAGACAACACCACTGTCATGTGGTATATAAACAAACAAGGAGGCACTCACTCGTATCCCCTCTGCAGATTAACAATGGCTCTTTGGGAAAAGTCCCTGAAACTTAACATCCATTTGCAATCCCAGTTTGTTCCGGGCAAGGACAATGTTCTGGCGGACAGGTTGAGCAGAAATTTCATGGATCCACACGAATGGATGCTACATCCACACATTTTCTCACAAATAACAACTGCATGGGGAAGACCGGACATAGATCTCTTTGCTTCTCATCTTAATCACCACCTGGACAGGTTCTGCTCAAGGACACACCATCTTCTAGCCTGAAGAACGGATGCTCTCTCCTTCAGCTGGAATACCCTAAAAATCTATGCATTCCCGCCTCTACCATTACTCACCAAGGTGTTACTGAAGATCAAAGCAGAGCAACCAAAAGGAATATTGATAGCTCCAGACTGGCCGAGGCAGCATTGGTATCCCTTGCTACTGAGCATAACTCACACCAAACCGTGGCCCTTGCCCCAATGGCCTCTGCTCCTGACTCAACACAATTACAGGACTGTTCATCAAAACCTGCAAACATTACAACTGACAGCCTGGTGGGTTCCATGACTTTGACCCATGTCCCCCTCTCCGAAAAGGTTCAGGAAATCTTGCTGGAAGCACGCAGACCTTCCACCAGAAAAACCTATTCGGCCAAGTGGAAGAGATTCATCATCTGGAATGCCAAAAAGGGCCAAGATGCATCAGTGATGAGCATACCTCAGATATTAGAATACTTGGCAGAAATGTTTCATAGTGGCCTCTCATATTCTTCCATTAAAATTCACGCTTCAGCAATCTCAGCAAATTACAACTGTGGCCCACCTGTGTTTTCGCATCCCTTGCTAAAACAGTTTCTAAGAGGGATAAAGAATATCAAACCTCCCAGAAAACCACCAGTTCCTGCATGGGGCCTCAACTACATCTTGGAAAAATTAACTCTTCCTCCTTTTGAACCAGCAGCATCTTCAGAAATGCAATTTCTCTCCTGGAAAACGGTCTTCCTGTTGGCAGTTACCTCAGCAAGAAGAGTCTTGGAGATACAGGCCCTCATGGCAGTACCTCCCTTTCTCATTTTTCATCAGGACAGAGTTTCTCTAAGGACCAATCCTTCATTCATGCCAAAAGTGATATCCAGGGTGTCTCTAAATCAAGCAATTCACCTGCCTACTTTCTTTCCCAAGCCTCAAAATAAAGGGGAAAAGCTGCTGCATACTTTAGACATGCACAGACAATTACGCTACTACTTGGACGAACAAAGACCACCAGGAAGTCTGACCAACTATTTGTTGCCTATGCTGCCGGAGTGCAAGGAAAGGCAGTCTCCAAACAAACAATTTCAAAATGGATTGGACACTGCATCAGATTCTGTTGTTCCTTCCATGGAAAGGGTGTGCCAGCCAATATCAGGCCACACTCAACCAGAGCTATAGCCACATCCACAGCCTTTCTAAGAGGCGTGGCTACAAAGGACATTCTAGAGGCTGCTACATGGAGCTCCTTGCATACATTTACCAAACACTACAACCTGCCTTTATACTCCAGATCCCGAGCAGGCTTTGCTTCTGCAGTCCTGCAGGGTCTTTTAGCTACACCATCCCTTGCTTAGATCCTACCACCCCCAGCTTGGCTATGGTATTCAACCCATATGTCAGGACTGCAGTTGCATTCTTGAAGGACATAGTACAGTTTTGTACCTACCATAAATGTAGATGTCCGATAGATATGCAACTGCAGTCAGGTTTTCCCTCCCTCCTACCCCTCTGCTTTTTCCTTGGGTCCATTCCCCCTCTCCTTTTTTGCTGGGGATATCTGTTATGGTGTATCTGTTTATTACTGTTGTGCATGTCTGGAATTTTTTGCATATCCATTCACAAAATTTAGCCTTCCTTGGAGGGCACCTGGCATCTGGGGCAAGAAACACTGAAGAAGATGGCGTCGGCGGATGCCTTTATACTCCAGCCGTTCTGACGTCGGGGAGGAGGCGACATCAGCCGACGCTGGACCCAGACTTTGGAATCCAGCCGACCGAGGGGCTGCCAGAGGCAGGACAACCCATATGTCAGGACTGCAGTTGCATATCTATCGGACATCTACATTTATGGTAGGTACAAAACTGTACTTTCTGCTGGGTGTTTAAAATGTCCTACCCAGTTTTCCTCCCTCCCTCATCCCCCTTTGGTTGTTTCTGAGGGTAGTTTCTCTCTTTGGAGAACGCCTCCCTTTAGGAAGTGTCACCAGTGAGTGCTGTTCCCCCAGGATGGGCACACCCTCCCCTCACTGCCCCTCAATCAGTCATAAGTCACTAATCGAACTCAGGTTGGCTGGGCCACAGTTGGGTATTTAACCCTGTGTGCCAATGGGGTGGTTGAGGTTGGATACGTTTTCAGAAGATCAGGATGAAGTTGCTTTCTGTTTTTTTTTTTTTTTTTTTCTTATGGGCAAAGAAGGTCCTGAAGTCACTTTCTTCTGGCTGCTATCTGATAGGTGCTGGCTCAAACAGCCAGAGGGAAGTTGCGAGAGGGAACCCGAATATTTGAAGCTGGATGGCTGTTGCTTCCCAAGTAGGAAACAGCCCAAATAGCCAAAGGCTACTACAGCAGTGTGGTGTTTGAACATCTACTGTTATGATAAGTTCATAGGTGTGTACTAGGCTAATGGCCGTGAAGCCTTTAGAAGCCTAGCCCGTAGAAGTGCCCTGGCATCGTGCCACACCCGACGTTAGTTCCCAGTGCCTCTATCAAGTCGAGCCACTGGAGTGATCCCCAGGGTGAACTTTCTATTTCCCATCCACTCATCAAGATTTCTGTTGAGGAGGGCCAGTGAGGTGCTCTGCTTGATTGACATGTATGGGAAGTCTATTCCATAGCATAGGCAGTCTCTAGGTTATGAACCTGTCCCTCCAGCATGTTCTGTTGATTGTGGTAATGAGATTGAGGTCTCTGGAGTGTGTGGTATGGAGGGATTGGGATTTCTTTAGCTGTAGCATTTCTAACAGAGCTGGGTCAGACATCGCTTTGTAAGTCAAGCAGAGATCGCCTCTTAGTAGGCAATATGGACAGAGAATAGCTGGAGTATTTTGAGTCTATCCATGTAGGACATGTTTAAGGCCTAAGATCCTCTTTGTGAGGTACTTTTGTGGCCTTTCCAGCTGATGCATGTGTCTAGTGAGGTACATGCCAAATGGGACATTATACTCTGATTGGCCTACTGAGGGAAGAGTAGAGAGAGAGATGATGACCTCTTTCTTCCTGGATGCAAAACCCTTGGTAATGGATGTGTCACATAGAAGGATTTTCTGATTACAGTGGCAATGTGGTGGTTGAAGGAGAGGTTGCTGTCAACCTGTGTCCCCAGATCTCTTATAACACCTTCAGTGTTCGATGGGGTAATTAGTGGGAACTGAGTTTTTCCCAAAGGGGATGACAACTCATTTTTTGACATTAAGCTTAAGGCCATGGTTTCGACACCAGTCATTTTTCTCAGTGAGACCTTTCTGTAGGATGTCTACATCACTTGGGGGAATTAATAATGGCTCCCAGTTTGCAGTTGTCTGCAAACTTTGTCAGCCAGAGTCCCTCTGTGTTGGCCTGGGCTTCTGAGAAGTAGATGCCAAACAGGAGGGGACCCAGGACTGATCCCTGTGGGACTCCACTCATGACTGGTTGGCAGTCTGACTTGGGAATGGTGTCAAAGGCCTTGGTCAGATCGAGGTAGGCTGTATGAACTGCCTTGCCCTCATCTACAGCTCTGGTGACTGACTCAAAGAAGTCAACCAGGTTGAGCAGGCATGATCTACCTTTCACAAAACCAAATTGCATGGGATTTAGAGTTTGGAGATTCCCTATATCCTTGTTAATTAGGTCCATGATGATTCGCTCCATAGCCTTACATATCAGACTTGTCAGGCTAATGGGGCAATAATTCCCAGGGTCTATAGTCGCTGCCCCTTTATGGAGAGGGATGACTGTAGCAGTGCGCCATTCGGTAGGGACAAAGCCTGAGGTGAGGCTATGATTAAACAGAGCACACAGATGTGCTGCCAGTTCACATTGTAGTTCATGTAGAATACATCCCAGGATATTGTCGGGTATCATGGAAGCTGTATTCTTGGCCTTGAACAATGCAGCTTTAACCTGTGCTGCAGTAATGCTGGGTGCCTGGCATTCCTCCGGTATTGTGATTGGTCCTTTGTGTGTGTGTGTGTGGGGGGGGTAAAGTTGGCACTGAGTCTGTTGGCCAGTATGTTGGCAATATCTGTTGGCTTAGTATAGGAGGTACCATTGTGCAGTAACTCGGAGCAAACCTGGGTATTGCCGTAGAGATTCTTGATGTAACTGTAGAAGGCTTTGTGGTTGTTTTTAGTGTCTGCCACAATTCTGCCTTCATAGCTGGCTTTAGAGGTTTTGATGAGGGATCTCAAGTTTTTGTTGAGGCTAATAAGGGAGTATTTCCAGTCTTGGGACTTCACCTTTTTCTGCAGCAGTTACTTCCTTCTGTTGTAGAGCTTATTAATGCCAGGGGAACCACCAGATTGGCTTCCTTTTTTTGGAGGAGGGCATCTTGGTTCTGTTGGGTATGGCTAGTTCCATGCATTTATGTACGTGTTCGTGTATGATTTGGCAGTCATGCATCTATTTTCCATTGATGTGGGTGCTGTGAAGTTGGCCACCTCTGTTTTTTAGGAGCTCAGAGTCAACATTGCTGAGGTTTTTCATGCTGGCTACCTTTGTGGGGGGGGGGGGGGATTTCCATGGTGATTAGTTTGTGATCAGAACTAACCAGGGAGGATTTGACTATTGGTGTAGAGCAACGGTTGCCCATATTAGTAATAACCATCTCAAGGATGTTGCTTCCTCTAGTGGGGATAAGAATGAGATGGTCCAGGGCATTGGAATTGATGAATTCCAGGAAGCGTTGGCCCAGTGTATTGGTGCACGAATAGTTTTCCCAGTTGATGGAGGGGTAGATGGTGTCTACCTAGTATGAGAGTGTTGGGTCCAGGGTGCTTAGGAACATGGAGTGAGAGTCTTGGGACATGGTTGGGGACCTATAGCAGGCTACGACCTGAATCGCAGTCTTACCCAATGTTAGTTGTACCTGAAGTGTCTCAGATGCGGTATGCTGGGCTACTAGTCTGGAGGCGTACATATCCTTTATGAATATGAAGATGTCACCACCTTTGCAGCTCCGTGTTTCACTGTTGCAGTCATTACACTTGGGTTATCCTGCTGGCAGGCTACCCATAGTCGGTCTGAGTTCCAAAGTTTAGGTCCGGCGTATGTTCCTGTCGCCTCTTCCCTGACATCAGTGCGCCAGGGGTATAAAAGATGCAGCCGACGCCATTTTCTTCAGTCTTTCTTGCTGCGCGGTGCCCGAAGCAGAAGCAGTTCGCAAGTGCCGGTCGGCCAACTCCTGAGATTTTCATGTTCGAATTTCAGATCAGAAGTCTTCATTAAAAGCTAAGTACCCCGTTGGGGAAAACCTTTTTTCTTGCTCCAGACTGATGTCGGAAAAAGTTAATAATTGTATTTCTTGTGGGAAGCAAATACCTCATAAGGACTTTCACTCTTACTGTATTCCTTGCCTAGGCCCTGACCATGACGTTGCTAGCTGTCGGTTTTGTGCTAGATTTAACCAACGCACTATTAAGCGTCGGTACGATTTTGCATTTCACTATTTTGGCAGGAGATTTAATTACACTATGCCGTTGGATAGCCATCCGACTACCGGAATTCACAAGATATGTAAAGAAAAATAAAAGGGAAGGCATCCAAGGTCCAAAACCGACGACGAGGCTTCCTCTAAGCCAGTCGCCGGTTCTCAGTGAGGCGCTTTTGCAGCCCCTGATGCCCGCTACTTTGGACTCGCAGGCCACTACAGACTCCCACGTGGAGTCTACTAGGCCGCTGGAAGCTCAGGGTATTGGACCTTCAGAAACAATTCCCTCAGATGGGTCCGGAGCTGCTGAGCAGGCATTGGCTTCTGAGGGTGTTTTCAGACCTACTCAATTATTCATTAAAGCGACTCCAGCTACAAAGGCAAAGACAAAAGCACCTTTAAAGACAAATAAACAAGTATAACAGCCTCGTGGTCAGGCCTCCATGCTCAAAAAACAGATGCTCAAAATGGCCGAAGACTTAATTACTTATCTCCCTCCTGATAAAAGGCTTAGGCAAGAGACAGAATATGAATCTTCAGATCAGGTTTCCATTTCTTCTGATTTCTCTTCTGATCAGGAATATTCTCTTCCTCCCTGTGAGGATTCTGATGCTGAAGAATCTATCCCTTCAGCCTCTCCTCCTGAGGATTACTCTTTTGGGGAAACCTTACATACCATGAGGGAACATTTTCCACTGAGAGAGCCAAGATTATTCAGAATCTAAGAAAAGGCTCAGAGACTTCCTTTTACTCCCACAACGCAGGCCCCTAGCTATTCCACCTGTGTTACATTGTAGATGTTGTATTTTCAGAGTCCAGTCTGACCCCTGACTCCTTACCTCCAGCTCCTGTTAAGCTGGACAGGTACTACAGGGTCCCCTGACTCTCATAATTTCCTTTTCAAAAATCCTGCTGCTGATCCTGAAACTATCTCTCAGGGCCCCAAACGGGTCAAGGCTTCCACTGCAAAAACCCTACCCCCTCTGACAGGGATTATAGGGCTCTGGACAGATGGGGAAAAAAGATTTACACTTCTGCTACCTTGGCTATAAGGGCTTTAAATTGCCAGATGTCCTTCAAGGATGCATCTGCAGTCCTTACAAATGGGTTGTCCTGTCGTCAGGCAGCCCTTCGGTCGGCCGGATTCCAAAGTCTGGGTCTGGCCTCGGCTGGTGTCGCACTTCACCCGACGTCATAGCTGCAGTTATTCGGGTATAAAGGCATCAGCCGACGCCATTTTCCTCAGTCTTTCTTGCCGCGTGGTGCCCGAAGCAGAAGCTGTTCGCAAGTGCCGGTCGGTCAGAACCAGAGGTTACTACTACCGAATACGACTACGAAGACTTCTAAAAAGCTAAGTACCCCGTTGGGGACTCTTTCTTGCCTCAGCCAATGTCAGAAAAAGTGAATAACTGTTTAACTTGTGGGAAACAAATACCTCATAAAGATTTCCACTCTTACTGCTTACCCTGTTTAGGCCCAGACCACGACGTAGCAGCTTGTCTAGCCTGTGCTTCTTTAACCGGACGCTTAGACGTCGGTCTGAATTTGCTGAGGAGTTTTTCGGCTCCGATTTTGCTTATATTATGCCGTCGGATCCTCCGACTACGCAAATGTCTAAAAAGCGCAAGGAAAAGGACCGACACTCGCGGTCCGCGTCTTTGGCCGAAACCGCGGTTAAGCCAACCGCGAGTGTTTCGGTTTCGGCTGAAACCGAGCAAGCGGTTCTTCCTTCAGCTGAAAACTTACCTTCTACCGAGGCCTCTTCCAGCCTGGTGGAATCGCCTTCGGAAAACCCACCTGCTGTTGCAGTTTCTCAGGAATTAAATGACACTATTCCCTTGGATATTTCAACCCCTGCACGTGGTGCTGCTAGGCCTCCTACAGCCATGTCCATTAAGGCCTTTGCCAGGGCTAAAGCAGCTAAAGCTACTAAGACTGTGCCTGCTAAGACCCCCACTCACAGGCCCAATTCTAGTTCTCAAATGCTTACTTTAGCAGAGGATCTCATTTCTTTAATCCGGGGATCCCAACCTCAACCAGACCGGGCCTCTCAGCCACCTCCAGAGAAGAGGCCTAGAGCAGAGCCCCTTCAGCCACTTTCTACAGATGATTCCTCTGATGATTCAGATGATTCCGATCCTCCAGAGGCTCCTTTCTCCCCTTATGAAGACTCTGATGCTGAAGAGTCCATCCCTTCTGCCTCTCCGCCTGAGGAATTTTCCTTTGGGGAAACCTTGCATGCTATGAGGGAACAATTTCAGTGGCAGGGCCAGGATTTTTCAGACTCCAGAAAAAGGCTTAGAACCTTTCTGCATTTACCACAACATAGGCCTTTAGCCATTCCTCCAGTTCTTTCTGTTGTAGATGATGTATTTAATGATGCTTGTACTGCTCCTGATTCTCTACCTCCGGCCCCTGCTAAGCCTGATAGATACTACAGGGTCCCGGACACACATTACCATTTGTATAAGGCTCCTTTTGCAGATCCCGAGACTATCTCCCAAGGACCCAAGGCTGTACCAGCTACTTCTGCTAAGAACCCCCTCCCCTCAGAAAGGGAATCCAGATCCTTAGAGAGATGGGGTAAAAAAGTTTACACTTCTGCTACTCTTTCAGCTAGGGCCTTGAACTGTCAATTTCAGATGATCCAGTATCAAGAATTTATGCTAGACCAGTTAACCAAAAAACTGTCCTCTGATGAATCATTAGACAAAAAAATCTGTTCAGGAAATGGTACATAACATTCAGCAAGTCAGTAACCATTCCTTAAAATGCGCCTATGATGCACTGGAGGCTTCCTTTAGATCAGCCATGACTGGCACAGTTATCAGAAGGCATGCATGGTTAAAAGAGCAGGCCTTACCAGACCATGTCAAGTCCAAACTATTAGATGCTCCTATGGATAAGATCAATTTGTTTGGCTCTCCTGCACAACAGGTGCTGAAGAAGATGGAAGAGAAGGCAAAATCTGTCCAAACAGTAAAAGATTTCTTACAGGTCCAACCGCCAAGGTTTAGCAGGAATTGGCCCTCCAAGAATTGGTCCTTTCCAGACTCATCCAGAGCTCAGAGGGGCAGGAATAGGCGTTCAAGAGGCAGAAACCAATCCAGGGGTGCCTACAGGGGACGCCAGTGGCAGAGTAACAACCAGCGAGGTACAGCCATAGACACAGCCACCACCACAACTACAGGACAATCACAGTGACTTGGCTCTGGCACCGCCTACCAGGGAGCAACTAGAAGCACCTTTAGGCGGGAAGCTAGCCTTATTTTCAATAAACTGGCATTACATCACAAGAGACAAGTGGATTTTACAGACAATAGACCAAGGCTACAGGTTTCACTTCCATACTCTACCAGGGAAGAGAGGAATGCCAAACCTACCTCCAAATCAAAAGGCAGAAGCTCTAAAACAAATATCCCAATTATTAAAGATGAGAGCTGTGGAAAAGGTACCATCTATGGAGCAAGGAAAAGGATTTTACTCCAGACTCTTCCTGGTACCAAGAAAAGAGAGCAAATGGAGACCTATTCTCGACCTGTCCGCTTTAAACACATTCCTCATTGTTCCAAAATTCAAAATGCTGACTCTACAGCAGCTTCTTCCCATGCTGGGCAAGGAGTCTTGGCTGGTAACTCTAGATCTCAAGGAGGCATACCTGCACATCCCCATACGACCAAATTGCAGAAGATACCTCAGATTTCTTGCAGGATCAGAGCATTATCAATTCTCAGCATTGCCCTTTGGCTTATCTACTGCGCCCAGAGTGTTCATGAAATGCCTGGCATCAGTAATTGCTCATTGCAGGCTTCAGGGAATCCAAATCTACCCCTACCTGGACGACTGCCTGATACCAGCGGACAACAAAAACAAGCTAGCAGAAGACTTACAAAGCGTCATTTACTTGCTACAAGCCCTGGGATACACAGTCAATATAAAAAAGTCAAGACTGATACCATCCCAGAGAATAACCTTTTTGGGTGCAGAGTTGGACACATCAAAGCAAATGGCATTCCTAACAGTAGAAAAACAGCAGCAGCTACCTATCTACTTCTTGGCATTAATAAAGCAGAACCATCTGACAGCAAGAAAAGTACTGCAAGCCTTGGGCTTCATGGCATCCTGCATAATATTGGTTCCTCATGCCAGACTGCATATGAGAAAACTACAGTGGTACCTAAGGAATTTATGGTCTCAACACAAGCACAGCTTAGAAACCCAGATTCCAATTATTCCATGCCTGAAGCAAGAATTCCTATGGTGGGCTCAGGCTTGTCAATCAAACACAGGATTGCCCTTCCACAGTACTCAACCAAGCCAAACCATCACGACGGACGCCTCAGACCTCGGTTGGGGGGCACACATGCTGGACAAGTGCATACAAGGCTTATGGACTCAAGACCAGCTGCACCTACACATAAATCTAAAGGAAATGCTGGCAGTAAAACTGGCAATTCAGGCATTCAGACCATTTCTCCAACAAGGTCTATTGATGATAAGGACAGACAACACCACAGTTATGTGGTACATCAACAAACAGGGAGGCACACATTCGTATCCTCTTTGCCAGATGGCATTGGACCTCTGGAATGTGGCCCTGAGCTACAACATTCAGTTGAAAGCAGTTTTTGTACCAGGAAAAGAAAACATTCTAGCAGACATATTAAGCAGGACTACCACGGATGCCCACGAATGGATGCTGCATCCGGACATCTTCAAAACCATTACAAGAAAATGGGGGCTTCCAGAAATAGACTTATTTGCATCCCCACGCAGTCACCAGCTAAAGAAATTCTGCACAAGGACGTACCACCCACTTGCGTGGAAGGTGGACTCCCTATCCTTCAGTTGGAAAAACCTGACAGCATATGCATTCCCACCGCTTCCTTTGATGCACAAGGTGCTATTGAAGATCAGAGGACCGTCCAAGGATCATTCTGATAGCTCCAGACTGGCCAAGGCAACATTGGTACCCATTACTGAGGAGCATGTCTCGGGAACAAATATGGCCACTACCCCTGGTTCCCTTGCTGTTAACACAGAACAACTACAACAATCTGCATCCAAACCTGAAAACTCTGCAGCTGACTGCCTGGAACATTGCATGAGACCAATTAACCCTAATTTATCCCAAAGGGTTAAAGACATTATCCTTGAGGCTCGCAGACCCTCAACAAGAAAAAATTATTCAGCAAAATGGAAAAGATATCTCATTTGGAGTACTGCAAAAGGAGAAGATGTGTCACTGGTAAACCTAGCCAACATCCTGGAATACTTGGCAGAGCTCTTCCACACAGGCCTGTCCTACTCCTCCATCAAGATTCATGCATCAGCTATTTCAGCAGAATACGACTTGGATCCTCCTGTCTTCTCACATCCTCTGCTCAGACAGTTTCTGAGAGGAATTAAAAATGTAAAGCCTCCTAGGAAGCCACCATTACCAGCATAGGACTTGAACTTTGTGCTAGAAAAATTGACACTTCCTCCTTTCGAACCAGCAGCAACAGCAGATTTACAATACTTATCATGGAAGACTGCCTTCCTGCTGGCAATCACTTCAGCAAGAAGGGTCTCTGAACTTCAGGCATTAATGGCAGTACAACCCTTCCTGATCTTCCATCAAGATAGAGTGTCCATGAGAACAAATCCTTCCTTTATGCCTAAGGTGGTCTCCAGAGTTTCTTTAAATCAGGCTATCCACCTACCTACATTCTTCCCCAACCCACAGAACAGGGGAGAAAGACTGCTGCATACCTTGGATGTACATAGGCAATTACGCTACTACCTGGACAGGACCAAGGGCAATAGAAAAACTGACCAGCTACTGGTAGCATATGCAACAGGAAGGGAAGGAAAAGCAATTTCAAAACAGACAATCTCCAAGTGGATAGGAAATTGCATTAGATTTTGTTACTCCTACCATGGAAAGAAAACTCCAGAGAACATCAGGCCTCACTCTACAAGGGCTACAGCCACTACCACAGCCTTCTTACGAGGAGTGGCTACCAAGGACATTTTAGAGGCTGCTACTTGGAGCTCCGTGCATACATTTGCCAAGCATTATAATTTACCTTTATACTCTAGATCCCGAGCAGGTTTTGCCACTGCTGTTTTGCAAGGGATCCTAACTACACCATAACTTTATTTTCCCACCTCCCCCAGTTTGGCTATGGTACTCTACCCATTTGTAAGGACTGCAGATGCATCCTTGAAGGACATAGTACAGTTTTGTACCTACCATAAATGTAGATGTCCGATAGGAATGCATCTGCAGTCAGGATTACCCACCCCTTCCCTCTGTGGTGCTCCTAGGGTATTTGCCCATCTTATAGCTAGCTGGGGGAATCTATTATGGTGTATTTGTTTGTATATATGTACATACATGCTTATTTTTGTGTTTGCTCTCTACTATTTGGAATCATTGGCATTTATCCAAATTTAGCCTTCCAAGAGGGCACCTGGCATCTGGGGCAAGAAACACTGAGGAAAATGGCGTCGGCTGATGCCTTTATACCCGAATAACTGCAGCTATGACGTCGGGTGAAGTGCGACACCAGCCGAGGCCAGACCCAGACTTTGGAATCCGGCCGACCGAAGGGCTGCCTGACGACAGGACAACCCATTTGTAAGGACTGCAGATGCATTCCTATCGGACATCTACATTTATGGTAGGTACAAAACTGTACTTTTCATATGCTCAAATATCAACAATATGTTATGTCACTGCTTAAACAGAAAATGTTGATAAATTCTGAATATGCAGAAAACAAAGAAATGCAGGATGTATTGCATGCAGCTGAGCAAGTTGGAAAGCATACTTTGCAATGTGGTTTTGATTCTTTGGAGGCCTCCTGCAGGGCCGCTGTCACGGGTTCTGTCATTAGGAGGCATGCTTGGTTAAAGGAACAAAATCTACCAGATCATGTTAAAGCAAAATTATTAGATGCTCCATTACAGCATGATACTTTGTTTGGTGTTAAAGCAGAAGAGGTGTTAAAGAAAATGGAGGACAAAGCTAAATCTATGCAAACAGTCAAGGATTTCTTACAGGTACAGCCTCCAAGATTTAGCAGGCACTGGCCTACAAAGAATTGGTCCTTTCCAGTGTCAGACCGACCACAAAGGGGCAGATACAGACGCCCAAGAGGCAGATCCCAGCCCCAGAGTTCATACAGGTCTAAACAATGGGGTGCTTCCACCTCCAAAAGTGGAGAAGACAAATCACAGGCTTACAGGAAACAGTCCCAGTGACTTCCTCCTGCCTGCGCCAAGCACTTATCTTCTGGCAGCACCTTTAGGGGGAAAACTAGCACTTTTTTTCTCAAAATTGGCGCATAATAACCCAGGACAAATGGGTCTTAGACATAGTGTCACAGGGCTACAAGTTTCACTTTCATACCCTGCCAAGGGCAAACGGTTGGCCAGACCTACCAAAAAAACAATGGGCAGAGGCACAAAAGCAAGTCTCATCCCTCATGGACATGAGGGCCATGCAACAAGTACCAGAGCAAGAGCAGGGACAAGGATTTTATTCAAGACTGTTCTTGGTACCCAGAAAGGACAAAGCCTGGAGACCAATACTGGACCTGTCTATTCTAAACACATATCTGGATATACCAAAATTCAAAATGTTGACTTTACAGCAGCTTCTGCCCGTGCTGGGCAAGAAGGCTTGGCTTGTGACTTTAGACCTAAAAGAGGCATGCCTGCATGTCCCAATCAGACAAACATGCAGAAGATACCTCAGATTCAAAGCTGGCTCAATGCACTACCAATGTTCATTGTGTTTCACTGATGCAGTCATTACACTTGGGTTATCCTGCCGTCAGGCAGTCCCGCAGTCGGCCAGAGTTCCAAAGTCTTGGTCCAGCGTCTGTTGCTGTCGCTTCCTCCTTGACGTCAGTGTGCCAGGGGTATATAAGATGCAGCCGACGCCATTTTCTTCAGTCTTTCTTGCCACGCGGTGCCCGAAGCAAGAGCAGTTTGCAAGTGCCGGTCGGCCGACTCCCGAGATATCAAATTCGATTTTCAGAACCGAAGTCTTCAGTAAAGCTAAGTACCCCGTTGGGGAATCTTTTTCTTGCCTCAGACCGATGTCAGTAAAAGTTAATAATTGTATTTCTTGTGGGAAGCAAATACCTCATAAGGATTTTCATTCTTACTGTATTCCATGCCTAGGCCCAGATCACAACGTCACTAGTTGTCGGTTTTGTGCTAGATTTAACAAACGCACTATTAAACGTCGGTATGATTTTGCTCGCCATTACTTTGGCCGAAGATTTAATTATACCATGCCGTCGGAACAACCGACGACCGGAATACACAAAAAACGCAAAGACAAGGATAAGGACAGCCATCCGAGGCCCAAAACTGATGATGAAGCCTCTTCTAGGCCAGTCGCCGGTTCGCCGGTTCTCAGTGAGGCACTTTCGCAGCCCCTGACACCCGCTACCTCAGAGCCACAGGCCGCCTCCGACTCCCACGTGGAGATGTCTACGCCTCTGGATACTCAAGGTGTTGGGACTACGGAGACTGACCCTTCAGATGGGTTCGGAGCCGCTGAGCAGGCATTGGCTTCTGAGGGTGTTTTCAGACCTTCACAGCTTACCATAAAAACTACAGCCAAGTCTAAAACTCCATTAAAGACAAAGAAGCAAGTACAGCATTCACTTGGACAGGCCTCCATGCCTAAAAAACAGATGCTCAAAATGGCCAGAGACTTAATTACTCTGATCAGGGGTACCCATCCCTCTCCTGATAAAAGGCCTAGGAAGGATACAGACTATGATTCCTCTGACCAGGTTTCCATATATTCTGATACCTCTTCAGACCAGGGATACTCTTTACCCCCCTATGAGGACTCTGATGCTGAAGAATCAATTCCTTCAGCCTCTCCTCCTGAGGATTATTCTTTTGGGGAAACTTTACATACCATGAGGGAGCATTTCCATTTGGAGGGCCAGGATTACTCAGAATCCAAGAAAAGGCTCAGAGACTTTCTTTTATTGCCTCAGCACAGGCACCTTGCTATTCCGCCAGTGTTGGATATTGTGGATAATGTGTTCTTTGAATCCAGTTTAAATCCTGATTCTTTACCCCCAGCTCCAGTCAAGCCAGACAGGTACTCCAGAGTCCCTGACTCTCACAAATTTATTTATAAAAACCCTGATGTCCTTCAAGGATGCATCTGCAGTCCTTACATATGGGTTGTCCTGCCTCAGGCAGCCCTTCGGTCGGCCGGATTCCAAAGTCTGGGTCCGGCGTCGGCTGATGTCGCCCCTTCCCAGACGTCAGAGCGCCTGGGGTATAAAAGTGTCAGCCGATGCCATCTTCCTCAGTCTTTCTTGCCGCATGGTGCCCGAAGCAGAAGCAGTTCGCAAGTGCCGGTCGGCCAGTTCCTGTAACTTCAGCTACCGAAGACTTCAAAAAGCTAAGTACCCCATTGGGGACTCTTTCTTGCCTCAGCCGATGTCAGATCAAACGCTTAAAGTTAATAATTGCTTGACTTGTGGGAAACAAGTACCTCATAAGGATTTCCATTCCTACTGCCTCCCCTGCCTAGGCCCAGACCAAGACGTCTTGGCCTGTACTGCCTGTGCCTCCTTTAATCGACGCACTCTTAGGCGTCGATCGGAGTTTGCAGAGGAATTTTTTGGGGCTAGTTTCTCTGATAAAATGCCGTCGGAGACTCCGACTTCTCATTTAACCAAGAAACGGAAGGACAAGGACCGACACACACGGACCGTGGTTTCGGCTGAAACTGCTCCTAGGCCTGCCACGAGTGTCTCGGTCTCGGCTGAAACCGAGTCCTTGGTACTTCCGTCCGTAGAAACCGCTCAACCAACAGCCTCGGTCCCAGAGGCCTTTTCTGAGTCAGTTATAGAATTACCCTCGGAAATCGGTGTTCAGGAACCTACCGACACCATTCCCCTAGACAAAACTACTCCAGCACGTGGGGCAGCCAGGCCCCCTGCATCCATGTCCATAAAAGCTTTCACTAGGGCTAAAGCTGCTAAGCAACAAAAAACTCTGCCTCCCAAGTCTATTTCTCAGGGATCCACTACAGGTTCTCAGATACTAAGTTTGGCTGAGGACCTTATTTCCTTAATTAGGGGCTCTCAGCCTCATCCGGACAGGGGCTCTCAACCCCCACTAGACAAAAGGCCCAGGGTTGAGTCTGCCAAACCTCAGTCCTCTGATGGCTCTGCTCTATCAGACTACCAGGAGGAGGTCTTCACGGCCTACGAGGATTCTGATGCAGAGGAATCTATTCCCTCTGCCTCCCCTCCTGAAGAGCTGTCCTTTGGTGATACCCTTCACTCCATGAGAGAGTATTTCCAATGGCAGGGCCAGGAATTCTCCGATTCCAGGAAGAGATTAAGGACTTTTCTTCATTTACCTCAGCATAGACCCTTGGCTATTCCTCCTGTTTTAAGTGTCATTGATGATGTGTATTCTGAGTCTAGCACTACCCCTGACACCCTTCCTCCGGCTCCTGTTAAACCCGATAGGTACTACAGGGTCCCGGACTCACATCATTTCCTTTACAAGGCCCACTCTGCTGACCCAGAAACTATTTCCCAGGGTCCTAAAGGGGTTGCAGCTGCCACCTCTAAAAATCCACTCCCCTCTGAAAGGGAGTCCAGGGCTTTAGAGAGATGGGGTAAAAAAGTGTACACTTCTTCCACACTGTCTATGAGGGCTTTAAATTGTCAATTTCATATGATACAGTACCAAGAGTATTTGTTAGATGAATTGCAGAAAAAACTGTCTTCACCTGAACCCCTAGATCGTAAGTCACTTCAGGATCTGGTTCATAATTTACAACAGGTTAGCAACCATTTCTTGCAGTGTGGTTATGATGCATTGGAAGCTTCATGTAGGTCAGCAATGACAGGTGCAGTCATACGTAGACGTGCCTGGCTGAAGGAACAATCTCTGCCAGATCATGTTAAGGCTAAGCTTCTGGATGCTACACTGGAAAAGCAAAAGTTATTTGGCTCCACTGCTCAAGAGGTCTTAAAGAAATTTGAGGAAAAGGCAAAATCTGTACAAACAGTCAAAGATTTCCTCCAGGTACAACCACCAAGATTCAGCAGAAATTGGCCTTCTAAGAATTGGTCCTTTCCAGAAGAGAGATTTCAAAGAGGCAAGAACAGGCGTGCCAGAGGTAGAGGGCAAGCTAGAGGCTCCTACAGAGGACGTCAATGGCAGCCTCCTAACCAGAGAGGTAGTGCAGGTCCAACAACTGCTGCACAAGGACAGACTCAATGACTTCACCTTGACCCATGACCAGGGCTCAATTAGAAGCACCTTTGGGCGGAAAGTTGTCTTTATTCTCAAAAAATTGGCACAGTATTACAAGGGACAAATGGACACTGCAAATAATAGACAAAAAGGATACAGGTTCCATTTCCATACATTACCAGAAAGAAAGGGAATGCCAAACCTGCCACCAAATCAGAGGGCAGAGGCTTTAAAACAAATTGCCAACCTATTGCAAATGAAAGCTATAGAAAAGGTTCCTCTCGCAGAACAAGGCCAAGGATTTTATTCCAGACTATTTCTTGTCCCAATAAAAGAAAAACAATGGAGGCCTATTCTCGATTTGTCCACACTGAATACTTATCTCATTGTGCCAAAATTCAAAATGCTGACCCTACAGCAACTCCTTCCCATGCTGGGCAAGGGGTCTTGGCTGGTAACTCTAGACCTCAAGGAGGCATACCTGCATGTCCCTATCAGACAAAGTTGCAGAAGACACCTCAGATTTCTTGCAGGTTCAGAGCATTATCAATTCTCAGCATTGCCCTTTGGCTTATCTACTGCGCCCAGAGTATTCACGAAATGCCTGGCATCAGTAATTGCACACTGCAGACTTCAGGGGATTCAAATATACCCGTATCTGGATGACTGCCTTATTCAAGCGGACAGCCAACAAACTTTGGAAAAACATTTGAATTATGCCATCCGCCTACTGCAGGCCTTGGGATACACAGTCAACATTCACAAGTCAAGACTTGTGCCATCCCAAAGAATAACTTTTCTGGGTGCGGAACTAGATACAACCACCCAAATGGCTTTTCTCACAGAAGAAAAACAAAGACAACTACCGGATTACTTCAAAAATCTAACAAAACAAACTCAGATGACTGCAAGGAAAATCCTGCAGGCCCTGGGTTATATGGCATCGTGCATTCTTCTGATTCCACAAGCAAGGCTGCACATGAGAAAACTACAATGGTACCTAAGGAGTTTATGGTCTCAGCACAATCACAGCCTAGAAGCTTTGATACCACTCATTCCATGCCTTCAAAAGGAATTCCTGTGGTGGGCCCAAGCAAGCCAGTCAAACAGGGGCCTGCCTTTCAGCAAACCAGTAACCAGCCAAACCATTACCTCGGACGCTTCAGACCATGGATGGGGAGCACATATGGAGGACAGACACATCCAAGGTCTATGGTCTCAGAAAGAATTGCTCATGCACATAAACCAAAAGGAAATGCTGGCAGTGATTCATGCAATCGAGGCTTTCAAGCTCTTTCTACATCAAGGCCACCTGCTAATAAGGACAGACAGTACCACAGTTATGTGGTACATAAACAAGCAAGGAGGTACCCATTCCTACCCTCTTTGCAGACTAGCAATGAATCTTTGGGAACTTTCCCTAAAACTTAATATAGAGCTGCAATCCCAGTTTGTGCCAGGAAAAGACAATATACTGGCGGACAGCCTAAGCAGAAATACCATGGACCCACACGAATGGATGCTGCACCCAGACATCTTTCTTCAGATAACACAGTCATAGGGGAGGCCGGACATAGATCTTTTTGCCTCCCACCACAATCATCAGCTGAAGAAATTCTGCACAAGGACATACCACCCACAAGCATGGAAAGTGGACGCCCTCTCTTTCAGTTGGAATACTCTAACAGTGTATGCATTTCCACCACTCCCACTAATGACCAAGGTCTTACTGAAAATCAAGACAGAGCAGACAAAAGTGATTCTAATAGCCCCGGACTGGCCAAGGCAGCACTGGTACCCACTGTTACGGAGCCTGTCACACACGAAACCGTGGCCTCTACCACTATGGACACTCCTTCTCACACAGCACAATTACAAAACTCTGCACTCCAGCCTGAAAACCCTGCAGCTGACAGCCTGGAGAATACCTTGACTCCTCACCAGGAAAAGCTATCCAAGAGAGTGAAGGATATCATCATGGAAGCTCGCAGACCTTCCACGAGAAAGACATATTCAGCAAAATGGAAAAGATTCCACACTTGGAGCATCACAAAGGGCCTAGATGCCACAGTGATGAGCATGGCACATATCCTGGAATACTTGGCAGACATGCTCCATAATGGCCTTTCTTACTCTTCCATAAAAATTCATGCTTCAGCAATTTCAGCAGAATACAATACTGATCCACCTGTCTTCTCTCATCCTCTCCTAAGGCAGTTTCTAAGAGGAATTAAAAACATCAATCCTCCAAGAAAACCACCAGTGCCTACATGGGACCTTAACTTCATGTTGGAAAAGTTGACTTTACCTCCCTTTGAACCAGCAGCATCTTCAGAGTTACAGTTCCTGTCTTGGAAGACTGCCTTCCTTCTGGCCATAACCTCAGCAAGAAGAGTATCTGAATTGCAGGCACTCATGGCAGTACAACCATTTCTTATTTTTCATCAGGACAGAGTCTCCTTGAGAACCAATCCTTCATTCATGCCAAAGGTGGTATCCAGGGTCTCATTGAACCAAGCTATTCACCTGCCTACCTTCTTTCCAAACCCACAAAACAAGGGAGAGAAACTTCTGCATACCCTGGACATTCACAGACAGTTACGCTACTACTTGGACAGAACTAAGACTTTCAGAAAAACTGACCAGCTGTTGGTAGCATATGCTGCAGGCATTCAAGGAAAAGCAATTTCCAAACAGACAATTTCAAAATGGATAGGAAATTGCATTCGATTCTGCTACTCTTATCATGGAAAAGCTGTGCCAGCTAACATCAGACCTCATTCCACCAGAGCTACAGCCACCTCCACAGCCTTCTTAAGAGGGGTGGCTACCAAGGACATTTTAGAAGCTGCTACATGGAGCTCCGTGCATACATTTTCCAAGCATTACAATTTACCCTTATATTCCAGATCCAGAGCAGGCTTTGCTACGGCAGTCCTGCAGGGCATTTTAGCTACACCATCATTTTCTTAGAGCCTACCACCCCAGCTTGGCTATGGTATTCTACCCATATGTAAGGACTGCAGATGCATCCTTGAAGGACATAGTACAGTTTTGTACCTACCATAATTGTAGATGTCCGATAGGTATGCATCTGCAGTCAGGTTTACCCTCCCTCCTTCCCCTCTGTGGTACTTCTTGGGTACTTATCCCTCTTATAGCTAGCTGTGGTTATCTATTATGGTGTATTTGTTTTATATTACTGTGCATGTTTGCAATATTTTGTATTTCTACCAAATTTAGCCTTCCTTAGAGGGCACCTGGCATCTGGGGCAAGAAAAACTGAGGAAGATGGCGTCGGCTGACACTTTTATACCCCAGGCGCTCTGACGTTGGGGAAGGGGCGACATCAGCCGAAGCCGGACCCAGACTTTGGAATCCAGCCGACCAAAGGGCTGCCTGAGGCAGGACAACCCATATGTATGGACTGCAGATGCATACCTATCGGACATCTACATTTATGGTAGGTACAAAACTGTACTTTGCTGACCGAGAAACTATTTCCCAGGGTCCCAAAGGGGTAAAGGCTTCCACAGCTAAAAATCCAGTTCCCTCTGACAGGGATTCTAGAGCATTAGACAGATGGGGAAGAAAGTTTACACTTCTGCAACTTTAGCAGTGAGGGCTTTAAATTGCCAGTTTCACATGCTTAAATACCAACAATATTTAATGTCTCAGTTAAAACAGAAAAGGATTACAAGTTCAGAACATCCTGACTATAAGGAAATGCAGGATTTATTGCATGCAGCTGAACAATTGGGAAAACATACTCTGCAATGTGGTTTTGATTCATTAGAGGCTTCTTGTAGAGCAGCAGTTACAGGATCTGTGATTCAAAGGCATGCTTGGTTAAAAGAACAAAGTTTACCAGATCATGTTAAGGCAAAATTATTGGATACTCCTTTACAGCGAGAAATTTTATTTGGTGTTAAGGCAGAAGAGGTATTAAAGAAAATGGAGGATAAGGCAAAATCTACACAAACAGTGAAGGATTTCTTACAGGTACAGCCACCTCGATTTAGCAGAAATTGGCCTACAGAGAATTGGTCCTTTCCAGTGTCAGACAGGCCACAAAGAGGCAGATACAGATGCCCAAGAGGCAGATCTCAGCCTCAAGGCTCTTACAGACCACGACAGTGGGGTGCTTCAATCCCAAAAGGAGGTGAAGACAAGTCACAACCTTACAGGAAACTGTCCCAATGACTTCCCCCTTCGAATGCTAAGCACTTCCTTTTTGGCAGCTCCCTTAGGGGGAAAACTAGCACTTTTTTCTCAAAATTGGCAAACAATCACCCAAGACAAATGGGTTCTGAATATTGTGTCTCAAGGTTACAGGTTCCACTTTCACACTTTACCAAGGCTAAAAAGAATTCCAGGCCTGCCACAAAATCAATGGGCAGAGGCACAAAAGCAAATTACAGCCCTCATGGACATGAAAGCTATTCAAAAAGTGCCACAGCAGAAACAAGGACAAGGATTGTACACAAGACTTTTCCTGGTCCCCAGAAAGGACAAAGCCTGGAGACCCATACTAGACCTTTCTGCTCTAAATACTTACCTGGATGTTCTGAAATTCAAAATGTTGACACTACAGCAGCTTTTTCCCATGCTGGGCAAGAAGGCTTGGCTTGTTACTTTGGACCTCAAAGAGGCATACCTGCATGTCCTTATCAGACAAAATTGCAGAAGATACCTCAGATTCATAGCTGGTTCAATGCACTACCAATTTTCTGCACTGCCCTTTGGCTTATCTACTGCACCCAGGGTCTTCACAAAGTGCCTGGCACCAGTAATTGCATTTTGCAGACAAAAAGGAATTCAAATATATCCATACCTGGACGACTGCCTTATTCAAGCAGAGAGCAAGGACATTCTTCTAAAGCATCTGGCATTTGTAAAAAGGTTGCTAATTTGCCTAGGGTACAAAGTAAACGAAAAGAAGTCAAAACTAGTGCCCTCACAAGAGATAATATTCCTGGGTGCCAGCTTAAATACAACGGCCCAGATGGCTTATCTTACGCCAGACAAACAAGGACAACTGACTCAGTATTTTCAGTTGATGGCAACAAAGTCCCAACTCCCTGCAAGAAAAATTCTGCAGGCCTTGGGATTCATGGCATCCTGCATACTAGTAATTCCATATGCCAGACTGCATATGAGGAAATTACAATGGTACCTAAAAAGTGTTTGGACTCAATACTGTCACGGTTTGGAAACAGTAATACTGCTAATTCCCTGCCTACAACAGGAGTTTCGATGGTGTGCACAGGCATGTCACCTCAACAAAGGTCAGCCTTTCTTACTCTACCCACAGCCAGGCAGACTTTAACAACATATGCTTTGGATTACGCCTGGGGAGCATACATGGCAGGAAAATGTATTCAGGGCAAGTGGACCACAGACCAAATGCATCTTCACATCAATCAAAAAGAGATGTTGGCGGTACAAAATGCCCTAACAGCTTTCAAGGACCTTCTGCATCCAAGACAATTATTATTGAAGACGGACAACACCACAGTAATGTGGTACATAAGCAAGGGGGCACTCATTCTTATCCCCTATGCAGACAAGCCATGAGCTTGTGGAACACAGCTTTAACTTATCAAGTTCATCTGCAAGCACAATTCCTGCCAGGAAAGAAAAATAAACCACTCTACAACTCAAAAACAACAACAAACCAGGAAAAAGAACGTGAGCCAGATGAACGATCCACCATAATGCTAAAATAATTAGAAATCCACTTCACAACACGTAAATACGATCAACCACTGAAAAATTTATTTTAAGCAACAGAACGATCCTGCTTTTCATCAGCAAGATTTTGCCAACTTCATCAGAAGTTAGAATTTAAAATAACACGCCACTTCCTAGAGTGATTTAAATACAAAAACATGACGTCAACACTGAAACTTTGCATAACATGAACATTTAAAATCACCTTATAAATTAACTTTTAACATTGCCCCTATTATACTTTCACTAAAATGTCTTAAAAATTATAAAAATAATAATATTTTAATTAAAACAAAAAGTTAACTGACCAGTATTTGTCTAAAAAAGCATTTAAAACAAGAATTTTAAACAGTATAAACGGCTGACACAGTGCAAATATATGCTCATCCAACCATAATGATGCCAAAAACTCTGAAGAAATACTCGAAAAAATATTCAGAAAAATATATATGTGTGTGTATATATATATATATATATATATATATATATATATATATATATATTTCTATCCTCCTTACTCGTAGACCATCAACAAGCACTATCTAAAGGCTAACCTTAAGAAATAAAAATCAATCCAAGCTGACCCACTCACTTAAGTACATAACTCATCGATACCATCAAAATTAACTACAAAATACTAATAATAAATAATACATAATAATTGTAAATTATTATGGAGGATTATGATTCACACTGCCTGGTAACGTCTACCTTTTTAAACTCCTCAATTTCAGCATGCTAGCAGTGGACAACATACTGTTTAAACCTGGAAAATGGTAGGCATCCAATTGTAACTGCCATACCAATTCCTTGAGTTCAAGCAACAAAGATTCAGGGCCTCCCCTATTGTTTGAAACCAACTGGTCAATAAGTGTAAAGTTAAATTCATGCTCTGGACATTCGTTAATGTGTTTGGCCAGGGCATTGTCCAATTTTCCCCTCCTGATGGCATACAAGTGTTCATAAAGGCGCTCCTGCAATCTCCGGTCCATTTTCCCTATATAAATAAATGGACGTGAAGTGCACTTGGCTAAGTACACCACATGGGAACTTTGGCAGTTGAATCTCCCCCTGATGTAAAACTTAGTCTCTAATCATAAAGAAGGTACCCGATTGTATATACCGGCAGTATTTGCATATACTACATTTGAACATCCCTGATCTAGCATTGAATGGCTGGGTACTCGTTTCAAGCCTCTCCTGAAAACAACTTTAGGTATTTGGCCAAACTGGGAAGAGATATGGTTATCTGACACAAGAAAGCTCCAATTCTTCTTAATGATGGACACAATTTCACCCGCATCGACATTATAAGAAGTGATGAAACTACAGAAAAAAAGGTGGTCAACCTGGGCTTTTGGATAAGCCAGGCGTAATTCTGAATTCATATTACTTAATATACGGAGATAAAACCCATTTTCTCTCTTCAAACGAACCTCGTTGCATAATTCCGCCACCAAGCCACGTGGGTAACCCCTATTCAGGAAAAGATCCTGAATGAAAAGACATTCATCCAAAAAATCAGCATCTCGTGATACCATTGTGGCCGCTCTCACCAACTGGCCCTTCACTATTGATCTCTTCTGGTGAAGTGGATGGTTACTGTTAAAATGCTTATAAGAATTGGAGAATGTGTTTTTTCAGTGGATTTTAGCTAGGTAGCAACCCTGGGGTATATTCTTATACAAATCCACATCCAGGTAAGCCATCCTCTCTTCAGAGGAATTCGAGTTAAATTTAAGGAATTCAGTAGAGCTGTTAAAGCTTGTAACTAAAGATTCTACCAATTCATCATTGCCCTTCAAGATGATAAAAATGTCGTCCAGAAATTGGGTATATAAGAGAGCTTTTTCTTGGATTATAGAATTAGAGAACACAAATTCTTTCTCCCAAAAAGCCATCACCAAATTGGCGACACTGGCCCTTGAAGGGGACCCCATAGGCACCCCAACCAATTGGTGATACCATCGGTTGTTGAAGGAGAAGAAATTACATGTCAAACCAATATCCAACAATTCTCTAATCATCAAAATTTCATTAGCTGGAGCTTGCTTCAATGTCATTATTGCTTGAATCCATTCCACCGCCACATCATGTGGAATAGAAGAGTATAAATCTACCACATCGATGGTTAGAAAAAGACTTTCAATACTGAATGGAATTTGACCCACCCTAGCCAAAAATGACCAGGAATCCTTACCTTTGTGGGCCTCACTGGATACATACTTCTTCAATATTGTATCAACAACTTTTGCCGCTGCATACGTGATACTTCCCCTTGCGCTAACCAGTTGGCGCATAGGGGGGTTTTGGATACATTTATGCATCTTTGGATTCCCAAAGAGAACTGGTATTCTGGGGTTCAGGATAGAAATGTAATTGAAAATGTCCACATCAATAACCCCATTAATAAACAAGTCCTCGAAATAAAACTTCACTCGAGCTATGTTGACATTCAACTCATTTATTGAGACTTCTTTATATGCTTTGGATTCCAAAATGGATAACATTCGATTTATGTAATCATCTCCCTCCATGACCACCAGACCACCACCTTTGTCCGGTTGCATAACCCGAACTGAGGAATTACGTAATAAGTCCAAAAGGTCTTTTTCCTCCTTGCTGATGTTGAAAGGCACTGGTCAGTTGGAATGGAGTAAAAAATTAATATCTAAGTCACATAGCTGCTCAAAAAGGCTTAAGGACGGATGTAAAGGTGGGTTGAAAGTATTAGAGATGTGGAACGGATTATTCAAGATCCTCTATTCCCCCATTAATAACTGTAAATTGAGTTTTCTCACAAAGAGTTTTAAATCAATGATGGTGTTGGCCAAATGTGCCCTCCGTGAAGGCACAAAGGATAGCCCCTTAGCCAAGAGGTCCACTAAAGGTTGAGGGAAAGAAAAACTTGAATAATTGAAAATTTTAAAATCCTTTCCTGTATCTCCATCGGGGTATGACTGATGGTTGAGAGACTGTTCTCGAACCCATTCAGTTCCTCCTGTTCCTGGTTCTGTACCTGTTCTTCCTGCCTGGTGATTGTTGGGTTGGAGAGGCTGGGTTCCGAAAATTTGAACTCCCTGTACCTATAGAGAGATTAGTAGGTGTACCCTGTGGACCTGCCCGATCACTCGCACTTGACTGATTCTGTGCAGCCGGGTTCCCATGGGTTACACCATCTTGATCTTGATGGGACAAATTGGATCTAGGCTGGTTGGTATCCATCCATTCTCCCCCAGCCATAGCTGGTGTCCTTAAGTAATTGCCCTGGGATTTGGGGGGTTTTGGATAAGCCACCCCTTCCTTGTATGCTTTAATGTCCCTCTGCAGCTTCTTAACTTTGTTGGCTGTGATCTTATTTATCTGATGGTCAATGCTTGTAAAAATTCTGTTGTAATCATACCTGTACCTCGAGAAATTGGAATCATTCCTGATCCCATCATCCAACTTAGATAATTCCTCTGTTAATGAATTAGCTGCTTCCTGATAGTGCTTATCAAGTTAAGAAAATTGCAGTTGGAGGTCGCATATTTCAGAGAATGCCAATGCTCCAACATTGTACCTAAGGGCCTTCGCTCGTGGCAGTACCCGACTGGGTTAGATGAAGGCTCATCTTTCCATAAGGACTTGATGTCACTTTTTGATAAACATGGGGCTGAACTTCTGAGTTTAATCAGCAAGCACTGTCCGGAAGCAGCTAATTCATTAACAGAGGGATTATCTAAGTTGGATGATGGAATCAGGAATTATTCCAATTTCTTGAGGTACAGGTATGATTACGACAGAATTTTTATAAGCATTGACCAACAGATAAATAAGATCACAGCCAACAAAGTTAAGAAGCTGCAGAGGGACGTTAAAGCATACAAGGAAGGGGTGGCTTATCCAAGACCCCCCAAATCCCAAGGCAATTACTTAGGGACACCAGCTATGGCTGGGGGAGATTGGATGGATACCAACCAGCCTAGATCCAATTTGTCCCATCAAGATCAAGATGGTGTGTAACCCATGGGAACCCGGCTGCACAGAATCAGTCAAGTGCGAGTGATCGGGCAGGTCCACAGGGTACACCTACTAATCTCTCTATAAGTACAGGGAGTTCAAATTTTCGGAACCCAGCCTCTCCAACCTAACAATCACTGAGCAGGAAGAACGGGTACAGAGCCAGGAACAGGAGGAACTGAATGGGTTCGATAACAGTCTCTCAACCATCAGTAATACCCCGATGGAGATGGTTTTTAATACAGGAAAGGATTTTAAAATTTTCAGTTATTCAAGTTTTTCTTTCCCCCAACCTTTAGTGGACCTCTTGGCTAAGAGGCTATCCTTTGTGCCTTCACGGAGGGCACATTTGGCCAACACCATCATTGATTTAAAACTCTGAGAAAACTCAATTTACAGTTATTAATGGGGGAACAGTGGATCTTGAATAATCCGTTCCACATCTCTAGTACTTTCAATTCACCTTTACATCCGTCCTTAAGCCTTTTTGAGCAGCTATGTGACTTAGATATTCGTTTTTTACTCCATTCCAACCGACCAGTGCCTTTCAACATCAGCAAGGAGGAAAAAGGCCTTTTGGACTTATTACGTAATTCCTTAGTTTGGGTTATGCAACCGGACAAAGGTGGTGGCCTGGTGGTCATGGAGGGAGATGATTGCATCAATCGAATGTTATCCATTTTGGAATCCAAGGCATATAAAGAAGTCTCAAAAAAACGAGTTGAATGTCAACATAGCTTGAGTGAAGTCTTATTTCAAGGACTTGTTTATTAATGGGGTTATTGATGTGGACGTTTTCAATTACATTTCTATCCTGAACCCCAGAATACCAGTTCTCTTTGGGAATCCGAAGATTCATAAATGTATCCAAAACCCCTCTATGCGCCAACTGGTTAGCGCAAGGGGAATTATCACTTATTCAGCGGCAAAAATTGTTGATACAATATTGAAGAAGTATGTATCCAGTGAGGCCCACATATGTAAGGATTCCTGGTCATTTTTGGCTAGGGTGGGTCAAATTCCATTCAGTGTTGAAAGTCTTTTTCTAACCATCGATGTTGTAGATTTTTACTCTTCTATTCCACATGATGTGCCGGTGGAATGGATTAAAGCAATAATGATGTCCAAACAAGCTCCAGCTAATGAAATTTTGATGATTAGAGAATTGTTGGATATCGTTTTGACATGTAATTTCTTCTCCTTCTACAACCGATGGTATCATCATTTGGTTGGGGTGCCTATGGGGTCCCCTTGCGGGGCCAGTGTCGCCAATTTGGTGATGGCTTTTTGGGAGAAAGAGTTTGTGTTCTCTAATTCTATAATCCAAGAAAAAGCTCTCTTATATACCTGATTTCTGGACGACATTTTTATCATCTTGAAGGGCAATGATGAATTGGCAGAATCTTTAGTTACAAGCTTTAACAGCTCTACTGAATTCCTTAAATTTACCTCAAATTCCTCTGAAGAGAGGATAGCTTACCTGGATGTGGATTTGTATAAGAATATACCCCAGGGTTGCTACCTAGCTAAAATCCACCGAAAAACCACATTCTCCAATTCTTATTTGCATTTCAACAGTAACCATCCACTTCACCAGAAGAGATCAATAGTGAAGGGCCAGTTGGTGAGAGTGGTCAGGATGGTATCACGAGACGGTGATTTTTTGGATGAATGTCTTTTCATTCAGGATCTTTTCCTGAATAGGGGTTACCCACGTGACTTGGTGGTGGAATTATGCAACGAGGTTCGTTTGAAGAGAGAAAATGGGTTTTATCTCCCTGTATTAAGTAATAACAATTCAGAATTATGCCTGGCTTATCCAAAAACCCAGGTTGACAACCTTTTTCCTGTAGTTTCATCACTTCTTATAATGTCAATGTGGGTGAAATTGTGTCCATCATCAAGAAGAATTGGAGCTTTCTTGTGTCAGATAACCAGATCTCTTCCCAGTTTGGCCAGTTACCTAAAGTTGTTTTCAGGAGAGGCTTGAATCTTAAGAAGATTTTAAAAACAAGCACCCAGCTGTTCAATGATAGATCCTGCCGGTATATACAAGCGGGTACCTTCTTTATGATTAGAGACTTTAAGTTTTACATCTGGGGGAGATTCAACTGCCAAAGTTCCCATGTGGTGTACTTAGCCAAGTGCACTTCATGTCCGGTTTGTTATATAGGGAAAACGGACCAGAGATTGCAGGAGCGCCTTTATGAACATTTGTATGCCATCAGGAGGGGAAAATTGGACAATGCCCTGGCCAAACACATTAACGAATGCCCAGAGCATGAATTTAACTTTGCAGTTATCGACCAGTTGGTTTCAAACAATAGGGGGGGCCCTGAATCTTTGCTGCTTGAACTCAAGGAATTGGTATGGCAGTTACAATTGGATGCCTACCATTTTCCAGGTTTAAACAGTATGTTGTCCATTGCTAGCGTGCTGAAATTGAGGAGTTTAAAAAGGTAGACGTTACCAGGCAATGTGAATCGTAATCCTCCATAATAATTTACAATTATTATGTATTATTTATTATTAGTATTTTTTAGTTAATTTTGATGGTATCGATCAGTTATGTACTTAAGTGAGTGGGTCAGCTTGGATTGATTTTTATTTCTTAAGGTTAGCCTTTAGATAGTGCTTGTTGATGGTCTATGAGTAAGGAGGATAGAAATATATATATATACATATATATTTTTCAGAATATTTTTTTGAGTATTTCTTCAGAGTTTTTTGTATCATTATGGTTGGATGAGCATATATTTGCACTGTGTCAACCGTTTATAATGTTTAAAATGCTTGTTTTAAATGCTTTTTTAGACAAATGCTGGTCAGTTAACTTTTTGTTTTAATTAAAATATTATTATTTTTATAAAGACATTTTAGTGAAAGTATAATAGGGGCAATGTTAAAAGTTAATTTATAAGGGGCTTTTAAATGTTCATGTTATGCAAAGTTTCAGTGTTGAAGTCATGTTTTTGTATTTATCACTCTAGGAAGTGGCGCGTTATTTTAAATTGTAACTTCTGATGAAGTTGGCGAAGTGTCGCTGACGAAAATAGGATCATTCTGTTGCTTAAAATAAATTTTTCAGTGGTTGATCGTATTTACGTGTTGTGAAGTGGATTTCTAATTATTTTAGCGTTGTGGTGGATCGTTCGTCTGGCTCACGTTCTTTTTCCAGGAAAGAAAAATACTCTGGCAGATGACTTAAGCAGAAACATCATGGATCCTCATGAGTGGAAATTAAATCCACAAGTCTTCAGCATGATAATACAAAAATGGGGGTGCCCAGACATAGATCTTTTTGCCTCCCCACTGAATTGCCAGCTACAAAAATTCTGCACAAGGACTTATCACACACAGGCATGGAAAGTGGATGCTCTCTTGTTCAGCTGGAAAAGCCTAAAAGTTTATGCCTTCCCACCACTGCCCCTCCTTTCAAAGGTACTCCTAAAAGCCACAGATGATCCTGATTGTTCCAGACTGGCCACACCAGCACTGGTACCCAATCTTAAAGAACTTAGCTCAAGGTCCACCATGGATTTTACCTCAAATTCCACACCTTCTGACTCAACAAAACAGTCAGATCCTGCACAGTCATCTCAAAACCTTAAACCTGGCTGCATGGCAGATTCATTAGTCAAACAGACAACACCTCTCTCTAAAGCTGTTATGGATGTCATTTTGGAGGCCAGGAGGCCTAGCACCAGGAAAGTGGAAGAGATTCTGTGCCTGGAACCAGGCTCAAAGCCTTGACCCTCTTGTCCCAAATATTCCTCAGATACTACAGTACTTAACTGAGATGCTGGACAAAGGACTATCTTTCTCATCCATTAAGATCCACGCCTCTGCCATCTCGGCTCATTACAACACAGATCCTCCTATTTTCTCTCATCCATTGCTAAAGCAGCACCTCAGAGGGGCTAAAAACATAAGACCGCCCCGGAGAGCACCAACACCTACTTGAGACCTCAATTTTGTCTTGGAAAAACTCACTTTACCTCCTTTTGAGCTAGTCAGTTCAGCAGAATTAAAATATGTATCATGGGAACTGCTCTGCTTCTGGCAATGACCTCAGCACGAAGAGTCTCAGAGTTACAGGCACTAATGGCAGTGGAGCCTTTCATCATTTTTCACCAAGACAGGGTTTCTTTAAGAACAAACCCTTCTTTTATGCCTAAGGTGGTATCCAGTGTGGCTCTTAACCAAACTATTCACTTGCCAACTTTTTATCCAAATCCCCAGAATAAAGGGGAGAGACTTCTACATTCCTTGGACATACACAGACATACACAGACAACTACCTTTTTGGGGGCACCTGACATCTGGGGCAAGAAAAAAAGAAAATGGCGTTGGCTGCATCTTATATACGCCTGGTGCACTGACGTCAGGGAGGAAGCGACAGCAACCGATGCCGGACCAAGACTTTGGAACTCTGGCCGACTGCGGGACCGCCTGATGGCAGGATAACCCAAGTGTAATGACTGCAGCAGTGAAGACACTCTAACATCTACATTTATGGTAGGTACAAAAGTGTACTATTCTCTGCACTGCCCTTTGGCTTATCTACTGCACCCAGGGTCTTCACAAAGTGCCTGGCACCAGTAATTGCATCCTGCAGACAAAGAGGAATACAAATATATCCTTACTTGCACGACTGCCTCATACAAGTAGAGAACAAGGACATTCTACTACAGCATCTTGCGTTTGTAAAGAGATTACTACCATGCCTAGGGTACACAGTCAGCGAACAGAAATCAAAACTAGTACCCTCTCAAGAGATAATATTCCTGGGTGCAAGCTTAAATACAATTGCCCAGATGGCTTATCTCACGCCAGACAAACAAAAGCAACTGACTACCTATTTCAAACTGTTGGCAACAAAGGCCCAGTTATCTGCAAGAAAAATACTGCAGGCTTTGGGCTTCATGGCATCCTGCATTCTACTAATTCCATATGCAAGACTGCATATGAGGAAACTTCAGTGGTACCTAAAAAGTATTTGGACTCGGTCAGTACTTGGCCAGGCATAGGCAACAACTAGAGTAACCTCAGGTATTCCTTACAAAAAGAACACAATGTGTAATAAACCTGCCTTGCACAAAATGCATTAAGGCCCTTTCTCTCTACTCAGTCTCCTGTAGGTTGCTAAAGGGCAGTCTATACCTGGGTTATAAGACATCCACAAACCCCACACTTGTGAATCTCCTGCATATTCATCAGTCAAAACAGTACCAGAAATACAAGGTCTAAGGACCTAAATTTTGTCTGTGACTTAAAACAGAACATGCCAGAGAGACAAATGCGTGTCCCAGAGACTTCCCTCATATGGAACAATCTTCCATCCATGTGAAACTGAGTTTGTCTATTACCAATTTTAAGCACATCCTTGACAAGTGGATGGGGAATAGGAAATTTACACCTGGCCTGGCACCCATGCCTCTTATGGACAGAGGTAGCTTATAAATATCTGGCCCTTGATGTGCAATTTGGATACAGGACATCAGTATTCTTTGGGAAATCTTGACTAGTCTTAGAAAAGTGCCCTGCGTCATTAGCCTAGAAGCAATCTATGAATCTATGAGGGAGCAGCAATTTTACCACTGCAAAGACTAATGAACATGTATAGCACAAAATTATCAACAAACACAGATTCACTCTGGATGAAGTAGGATGTATCATAGGAAATAGGGTGTATGAACACTAGCTACAAACACTAAACAAAATTGTCTGCACAAGAAGTTTGTACCGAATGTCAGCATAAAAACAAAATGCAGCAGTAATCTTGACTTGACATGTAGCGGTGCGACTTACGATCATAATAAGTAACAAATGAACTGCCTAATTATCTGTCATGTAGCTCCGTATTATAGGTTCATAGGTAGGTACTAGGCTGTCTGCCCAAAGGCATTTATAAGCCTAGCCAGAATGTATTGGCTTTCGCCACCCCCTTAGATTAGTTCCCTGTGCCTCTGTCCAGCAGAGCCACTGAAGTGATCCCCGGGGTAAACTTCCTGTTTCCCATCCACTCGTCAAGGTTTCTCTTGAAGAGTGTTAGCGAGGAGCTCTGCCTAATGTAGATTGGAATCTTGTTCCAGAGCATGAGAAGTCTCTGGGACAGGAATCTATCCCTCCAGCACATCCTATTTATTGTTGTGGTGAGGTTTAGATCCCTAGACCATGTAGCTCGAGGGGATAAGGTTTTCTTTAGGTGGAGCATGTCCATCAATTCTGGGTTGGACATGGCCTTGTATGTCAGGCAGAGATCACCTCTGAGTAGGTGGTATGCAACCAAGTACAGCTGGAGTTTCTTCAGTCGAGCTGCATAGGGCATCTGTTTGAGGCCAGTGATCCTCTTGGTGAGGTACTTCTGTGGTCTTTCCAGCTGTTGCAGGTGTCTTGTAAGGTACATCCCAAATGGGGCGTTGTACTGTATGATGGGTCTGATGAGTAGAGAGGCACAATGACCTCTTTTGATCTGTATGTGAACCCTTTTGTGATTAGGTGGGCCACGTAGAAGGATTTTCTAACCATTTTTGCAATGTGATTATCAAAGGTGAGATTACTATCTACTTGGGTCCCCAGATCCCTTATTACGTCTTCCATATTTAGGGGACTACCACCTATGTGGTAGTTTGTGGGTACTTTGTTTTTTCCAAAGGGGATGACTATGCACTTTTTGGCATTTAGCTTGAGGCCATGATTTTGACACCAGGTATCCATCTCAGTGAGACCCTTTTGGAGGATGTCTGTGTCAGCCAGAGAGTCAGTTATAGCCCCTACTTTGCAGTCGTTTGTGAACTTGGTCAGCCATTGTCCTCCTGTGCTTGCCTGTACCTCTGAGAAGTATATACCGAACAGGAGGTGTCTTAGGACTGAGCCCTGGGGAGCGCCACTTGTAACCGGGTTAGAGTCGAACCTAGCTCCTGCAACTCTCACCATGTGGGTTCTGTCTGTGAGCCAGTTGGCAACCCATCTTGTGACGTAGGGGTTTATGTTCAGGCTGGTGAGCTTGTCTATAATACCAGAATGGGGAATGGTGTCAAAGGCCTTTGCGAGGTCTAGGTAGGCTGTGTGTGTACCACCTTTCCCTCGTCTGTAGCCTTGGTAACTGTCTCAAAGAAGTCCACCAGGTTTAGGAGGCATGATCTACACTTAACAAAGCCGAACTGGGTAGGGTGCAGTGTTTGGAGGTTCCCAATGTCTCTGTTAATGAGTTCCATGATGATGCGCTCCATAACCTTGCAGACGAAGCTAGTCAGGCTTATAGGGCGATAGTTTCTGGGGTCTGTTGTGGGTCCACCTTTGTGGAGTGGAATAACCATTGCTGTGCGCCACTCTATGGGTACATAGCCTGTGGAGAGGCTGAGTTTGAACAGTGTGTTTAGGTGAGGGGTTAGTTCGTCTTTGAGCTCATGTAGGAAGCAGCCTGGGACACCGTCCAGTCCCATTGATACTGTGTTTTTGGCTTTGGAGAGGGCTGTTTTAACCTGAGTGTCTGTGATTTCAGGGACTCTACATTTTTCCGGTATGGTTATGGGCCCTTTTGGGGCTGAGAGGGGGGTGAAGTTTGCGCTGAACCTGTCTGCCAGGATGTTGGCGATATCGGTCGGTTCAGGCAGGAGTCCACCAGACTGGTTTCCTTTTCTTGGAGGAGTGAGTCTTGGTTTGCTTCGGATGGCACAATCCATGCATTCTTGTAGGTGCCCGTAGAATGCATTAGTAAAGGATTTTGCAGCTTGGACAGTGTTTTCCTTCAGCATGGGAGCTTGGGGCTTTGAAACTTTCCACCTCGGTCTTAAGTAACGTGAAGTTTGCTTTTGAAAAGTTTTTCATGGTGGTTTCCTTGTCCGGGAGTGGGGCAGAATGTGGTTATCCAAAGTGATTTTTTTATGGTCAGATCTAACCAGCGAGGGGGTTGACCTCCGGTGTGGAACACCAGTCGCCCATGTTGGTGATGACCAGATCCAATACGTTGTCACCTCTGGTGGGAGTGTTGACCAGTTGAATCAGGGCGTTTCAGTTTATAAATTCTAGGAAATGTTGAGCAAGGGAGTTAGTACTTGAGTAATTCTCCCAGTTAATGTTTGGGTAATTGAAATCACCCAATATTAGGGTATTTGGTAGGTCCTTTATGTTTCCCAGTGTTTTCAGAAACACTGAATGGGGGTCCTGGGACATGGTGGGTGATCTGTAGCAAGCTACAATTTGAATTGCAGTTTTGTCCATTATCTCTGAAGCATCGTGCTGTGCCACTAACTTGGAGGTGTGGGTATCCTTGATGAATATGGATACGCTCCTGCCTTTTGTATTTCGGTTCGGGTTCTGTGGCCAAAATGTATGGTCTGAGTTGTAGCCTGGTAGTGCTGGGGTGCTCTGTGGAGCCTTAAACCAGGTTTCTGTTACTGCACATATATCGGTTTTCTTCATACTGAGGAGTGCCTCGAATGCGTGCATTTTGAGGTTTAGACTTCTGGCGTTGAGTAGCATTACCCTCAGTTTTTTGTTAGTTGTGCTATTTACGGCGGTGGGTTTGTCATTTGAGCTTTGCCTAAAAAAGGCACTATGGGGGTGGCAAGAGCCTTGGGCAGTATTCAAAAGCCTAAGGATGACAGGTGTAAGGCGTCTCTAGCGAAGCAGAGTGGCTTGTCGAGCATGTCATCCCAGGCAGACAGACACTGGATCCCCTTTGAATGACACCAGAAACTTAGTCAATTGTTGAAATCGAGAATTCTTGTATCATTCTTTGTGAGGGCAGGATGCTACTCAGGGTCAGGGTCATACTGGCCTGGGCTACGTGATCAGAGAGCTCTTCCATGTCTCTTTCCATGTAGTCCAGGGAGGTACGACTCGGGTCATTCACACCAACATGGACAATGACAGAGTCATATATCTACTTGTTCTGGAGTGACCTGAGTGCTTGTGTTATGTGGCGGATCCTGGCACCCGACAGGCAGGTAACAGTAACCTTCTCCTTATTCAGCCTAATGAGTGAGACATCAGTGTGCCTGACTATAGAGTCACCTATTACTACTACGTTGGGTATGTTATTTTGCCTTAAGGTCTGTGATTGCATGGCACACTGGTTTTGTGAAGTATGTGTTTTCATGATTTGTGTTGGGGGGTGGAGGTTGCTTGGATGTTTGCTTTGGAGGTCTCTGTTGCTTTTGCAGATTTTTATTTAGAGCCTCCGAGTATGTTTTCATGGATTTAAGTGTGTTTTTTGCCTGTGCTGGTTTAATGGGTCTGTGTGAGACTGGTGGTGTGATGCAAGTATTTCCCTTCTCGTCTTGACTGTCTGATCCAGTTTTGGGTTGAGAGAGCTTAGCCTCCAGTTTGGCTGTATAATTGCATCTCTCGCATGTATTAGTTTTTGGTGGTAGGAGGAGAGGGTTGTCTGTGTACATGAGGCAGTTGTAACATTGCTTCAAATTGCCTGGATTCACCAGTTGGACTGGAGAGTACACCTGAAACTGCCCTTTGGACATGCCTGGATAGGTACAGTGAACTATTTTACAGGATGGCTGGTAAGGTCGAATAGAGAGCCTTTCCTTCTGTACAGTACAGGAGGGTCTAGTGCTAGGGTTTATAAGTGCTTGCTATGAGTTTTGAACAAGTGCCGGGCTGAGAAATGAATGGCTTGAGTGCTTAAGTTGAAAGTTTGTCTAGTTCTAAGGGAAAAAGTGAAGAGGAGACTTTGTGGAGCCGGGAATAGTTTTAGCCTTGCTAACCGGCACTACCCGGTGCGCAAAACCAGGCAAATGTGGTATTTATAGCAGGAAAATGAAAGAGATAGAAATTAGCCCAAAATGGTCAATAAACTACTAATTTCTGGGCTGAAACCACTCCTCCAGGGACAGGCTGCTCAAAGCTTCCCTCTCTCACAGGTGAACAGAGAAACTTCCTTCTATCCAAGTAAGGTATGGGCAAACACAGGGATTTGTAACACAGCCCTGAATTCAGCACTAACCTGAAAACTGGACTATACTAGCTTAGAAAGGTGGGAAACAAATATATATTTTTTCAGAAAATAAAGCAGATACAATAAAAAAAAACAGTTTAAATGCACAGATACTTATTATTATATATCGCAGATCAGAGTTGTAATCAGTGCCCCTAGTAATAAAGTAGGAAGAAACACAAGTACAGTAAAAGCAGATGAAAAAAGTGCATTTTTTTATATATATAAAACAATAGAAAACAAACAAACTGATTTAAACAAGTTACCCAATTAACCAGAAAAAAGCTCAAAACTGAGCCCTGTTCCAGCAGTCTTCAATCAGACAAGTTCCAACTGCACACTCCTGCTACTAGAGTGCAGGGGGAACCTTCCATTATCCTATTGCCCTATTTTCTTTGATTCATCCTCCATTTTCCAAAGTGGATCAGTGTTACAGGATATTCCTATACTAATCTGGTTCTGCTTAGACAGTAATCTGCTTTGTGTCTGGGCATAGCATTAGATTCCATCCTGTCATGCTACTATTGCTTGACTTGCTATATTTTTCATATGACTCCTGTGGCTTGTCTGCTAGAAATTTTGATACGTTATAAAATTCCCTTGGTGTAACGCAGACCTCTCTACCTCTCTCCCAAGATACTTTTCCTCCCCCAGACTATATACTCCCTGTGTCTGGGTTCTTTGAGAAGCCCTAGCCAGTTTTTACTTGTTTCTAGTTATCTTCTGTATGAGCTAGGTAGCCCTGTTGGCATAGTTTCAGTTTTCCATTAGCCACGATCTATTGTTTTTAACTTCAGAGTGTCCTTTCATGTTATTTGTTTTTACTGCAAAATATGATTTTCAGTGTCTATTAATTATTTTGGCCATATAGTTAACCTGATTACCACCCAGGAATAATAACCATGAGAAAAACATCATAACTTTCCATCTTGACATACAAATTTCAGACTGAGCCAAGTGAGACAGTCTCAGTTGACTTGCCTTGTAATGTTTCTGCTGATTAGGTAACCCTAGTCTCTTTGATGTACTTTAAGCATAAGGTTACTATAGTTAACCCTAGTGTTTTTATTTTCTCACAAAAATGTTTTAGTTTTTGTGCAATTCTCCCATCTTTACTTCTGGTTGATAATGGGGTTGGGCCTTGTGTAATTTTAGGGTAACTGTAGTCATCTTAAGTGCTTGTATTGTATTATCTAATCCTAGGGCCAGCTTTTTCTAAAACCTCAATTTGTTTTATTATTTTATGTTTAGCTTTTTTCCAAACATTCCTGGCTGCTAGTCACAATTATTTCAACAGCCAACCTCCCAAATATTATCATACCCCTATCTACCCAGGTAAGGGTACTGTTGTACTACAGCATGAGTAGAAGCTTAATTAACAAGTACAGCCTTGGTCTTATTTTCATGTATGTTATAGCCTGAAATATACTAACATTTCAGTAGGCCAGTAAGGTCTTTGTTTCTCTGGCAGTATCCATTGTACCTTTCTGTTCGAGAGTTCCTTCATTTCCTGGAAAATGGTTCTAAATAGAATATAAAGAGTAGGTGATGGGGTGGGCATCCCTGTCTTGTCCCCCTGCTTAATGTAAACTCTCTAGATAGCAAGCCACTTGTTTTTATCTTTACTATTGAATTCATATATGTGTATATATATATATATATATATATATATATATATATATAAATATATAAGTATAAGTCACTTAGTCTCTTTGGTAACCCAGACATATCCAAAACTTTAGAGAGATGGACATAACCTATCCTATCAAAAGCCTTTTCAGCATAGATGGCTGCACACTGATCAGCAGCTTGATTTCAGCTCCCTCTCTGTGAATAAAGAAACTGAAAAATAAATTAGTAATTCTGCCAGCATGAGTACAATTGAGGTACTGACTACTGTCTAGGAGACACCTTTGGAAAGAAATGAGCATGTAAATTTGATGGAGAGGATTTTAGGATGAATATTCAGCAAAATGTCAGGTACAAAGGAAAAGGGAAGTAATTTATACTAATTGCTAAAGGAGCTCCAGTAGTGATAGAAGAGAGAAAAAAGATAATGGTAGATTTCTGGTAGTAAGGGGCTATTGGCAAGGGAGGAGGATTACGCTGGCCTATGTTTATATTCCATAAAAAACTGCTATTATGGAACATAACGTTTTGAGAGAAATAATCCACTTTCAGCAGGTAATATTACTTATAGCTGAGGACTGGAACTTGATTTGCAACAGTGAAGATGTGTCTGGGGGACCTAAAAGTGAAAATATTATAAAAGGGGTAGATTTCTGAAGAAATTATTGAAAATATTTGATGTGGAAGATGTGAACACAATAATAGGAACTCTGAAAGAATTTGCACATTGTTCCACAAGATATAATAACTTGGCTAGACTAGATTTATACAGGAACATGAGCATTTGATTGAAACCTTCAACACACATCAAATAACTGTTTTAGATCATGCACCAATAAAATCTAAGATACAAGGCAGGGTAATTAAGTAAAAATGAGACGCTGGTGCTTTCCCACCTACTTGTTAAAAAGAGAGGAATTTAAGGAATGGGTGGATATTATTTGAGTTATTAGGGAAGATAGACATTTCTTCACAACTTTTAGCTAATGAATGGGATAAAATGAAAATGGAATTTAAAAATAGGGTAGAGGTAAAAGAGGAAGAGAGATGTTTAAAAAGTAATACAAATTATTTAGAGGGGCTGAAAAGTTTAAAGTACTGTAGAATAAATGGTACAACTGCAGAGTGCTGAAGAGAAAATAAGGGACTATCTGGATAATATGACTGAGTTTAGAAAGATTGCTGTTAAGCAACGATTTTTGATAACTCCAGAGCACAAAAATATTTAGCACAATGACTTAGGCGACATAAAGTAGAAAGGGTTGCCACCAAACTTAGAGTCTAGAACAAGAAAAATAAACAGATCCTGTAGAGTTATTACATATTTTGGAAATTTTATAAAAAATGTATATAAAGAAGAGAAATGTGGAAATCAAGAAAGTGCAAGTAGAAATACTTCTGGAATACTTCATTATGGCAAGGTTACAGTTAAAAGATAAGAGATGAGATCAAAATCAAAACAGTAAAATATAATAAATCTGCAGGAAAGTCTGAAGGAACAGATGCTATTCCTGTGGAAATTTAGAAGTTAGGAAGGAAGAAAGTGATAACATCTGGAAGGTTTGGTTTCAGTAATGTCTCTGTTGGGTGAGAGATTGCTTACACAAGCTGGAATTCTAAGAGAACATTCAGAAGTATCTCAAGACTCCTTCTCACAGGATTATGTTTCTGGGATGTCAACTAGACACCACAGTTCAGAGCATTCTTCCCACAGGAAAAAAATAGATCTGTATCTAGATCTATTTCTAGGATTTTCCACTCTAGTCAGTCACTGTGAGAGAATACATCAGGATTTTGGGTTTCATGGCTTCTATGATTCTCATGATAGAGTGGTATCTAAAGTCTCTCTGGTCCCAGCACCAACACCCCCTTGTTTTCAGATCACAGTGTTGTCGTTTGTCAGAAAGGAAATTACTTGTTGGTGACAAGAGATATCCCTAAATTCAGGTCTCTCCTTCTCCCTCCATGTTCCAAAGCAGTCAGTCACCACAGATGCTTCAGACTTTAATTGGGATTAGTTTTTAGGTAGGATAAATGTGCAAGGTGTGTGTGATACCAAGGACATATACAAGCACATAAATATGAAAGAGATGCTTGCTCTGATCAAGACATTCAACTGTGAATCGTGTTTTGGTCCCCGGGATCTCTTGAAGTTATTACGGACAGTACTATATTTGTGCGGTACATCATCAAGCAAGGAGTAACCAGGTTGTATCCCCTCCACAGACTAGCCATGTTTGTTTGGGGTATTGCATCATGTCCCACTGTCACTCTACAGGCATCCTACATTCTGTCAAAGCAAAATTTTGTGGCAGACAGGCTGAGCAGAACAATGGCAGACCTTCACAAGTGGAAACCAGATCAGGGGGTCTTCCAAGATTTGATCCATCTTTGTGGGGTTCCTGAAGTAGACCTTTTTTCCTAATGTCTAAACAATCAGCTGGCAAGATCCTGCTCCAGGACTCCATGAAAGAAGGCCTGGAAGACAGATGCCTTTTCTTTTCCTTGCACAGAAATGTTTCTGTAAGTTTTTCTACGCTGTCCACTAATATCCCGAGTACTTCTGAAGATTCAGAAGGAATCCCCCAAGATCACTGTGGTGACTGTCTTCTGGCCAAGGCAACTGTTGTTCTTCCTTCTTGTGGAAATGGCTCGCGGCATTTGCCAGAAGCTTCTTCATAGAATGGATGTGCTCACACAAAAACGGGGATGTTAGATACACCCTGTCACTTCAGTTGACTACTTGGATGATAGGGTCTTAATTCCCTTTAGCCACCTGTTTAATGAGGATGTGCTGCAGGTACTAATGGAGGCAAAAAAGCCTGCTACTAGAAGATCCTATATTAGGAAATGGAAAATATATTCTAGTTGGTGTCAACAACATAACCAGCACATATCCAGGGCTAGTTGTTCTTTAGTTTTGCAATATTTGTGTGAGTTGCTGTCCTCTGACTTTTCTTACACCTTTATCAAGGTTTATTGGCAACTTCAGCATATCTGCCCATGGATCATCCTCTTTTAATACCTTCTCAAGTGTTTTTAAAGGGGTTTTGCGTAATGGACTCCAACAAAACCAGTGTATCCTCCTTGGGATCTTAATTTTGTATAAGAGAAGCTAACACTTGCTCCATTTGAACCAGGTAACCTGGCTGATTTTAGGTTCTTAACATGGAATGCAGTTCTACTGATTGTTCTAACCTTTGCAAGAGGGGAATCTGAATTATAAGATGTTATGGTGAATCAACCCTATCTAATTTTCCATGGGGACAGGGTTTCTTTGAGATTGAATCCTTCTTTTATGCCAAAAGTGGTATCTAAGTTTTCTTTAAGTCAAACTGTCCACCCCCCTGTTTCTTTCATGAAACCCAAAATGAGGGAGAAAGGATACTCCATTTCTGACAACTCTGATAATATTTTGACAGACCTAAAGCTTTCTTAACTTTTTATCAGCAGTTCACTTCTTGTGAAGGCAGAAAGAAGGGGCAGCCTGTGTCAAAACAGAGCATTTCCAAATGGTTGTCAAACTATTAAAATCATCATTAACTTGTAACTGTTCCCAACCAATGTTTTCATATTGTGTATAATTATTTAAACTGTTACACTCGCCACAATAAAACTATTCCAGGCAGGGGACCCACTCTACCAGGGTCTTGACTTCATCTTTGGCTTCTTGGAAAGTTTGGATTCTAGAAGTATTGTAGAAGCTGCAACTCTGTCCTCTCTAAGTAGTTTTTCAAAGCACTATAAGCAGGATTCCTTCTCTTGGTCTAAATCAGGCTTTGCAGGGACCATTTTTAAGGGCTTCGGGAGTCTTCTCCTTCACCTCCAAATTTTAGTAAGCTAGGTTAATATACCCATATAGCTAAAGCTACTTGAGCAGTGATCAATATGGTGAACATAGTACAGTTATGTAAGTAAACTTACCGTAGGAGTAGATATTCAAATGATCATTGCTGCAGTAGTCTCTCCCTTCCTCCACCCCCCCTTTTTTGTGTGTTGTTTATGCCATGGCATGGTTATTTATTTTTTGTTTTTCCTAGCATTGTCATTTCAGGACTCAGTCTCCCTCCCTCCCTCTGTTGGCAGGAAAGCTCTAAAGGGCTTGGCACCCAGACTTGTATTTTAGTCAATTCAGCTTGAACTGTCTGACAGTTTGGTCATGTGGAAGGTGCCTTGAAGCTTTGGAAATTGGCTGGTTATATCCTTCACAGGATATAACCCCTATATAGCTGTAATTAGCCAGGGATCGTTGTAACATCCACCTTAAATTTAGTTTAGTTTTAACTTGTTTCCAAGAATGTATGGTGGTACTTTTTAATTATGTCAATTACATTTATTTATTTTTTATTTTATTTACTGACATTTTATTACCAGTAAAGTTTGACTGGTTAGGAGCCTGTTTTTAGTTGAGGCGCGGGGAGAAAAGCTCCCTTTCACAGTCTGAAAAATAATACAAAAAACAGTTACAGTTTAAATAATTATACCAAATGTATGTAATATAAAAACACTGCTTAAGGATACATGCTATAAATTAACGATTTAATAGAGAAATTTTAACCAGTTTATAGAGACATTAAAGGTAAGTTCAGAGTTAAGTTAGTATAATACAAACAGGATTACAAGCAGGCTTATGGTGTATTTAGAGTGAGTGAAGAAGGGAGGGTCAGAAGATGTAAGGTATGAGTAGGTATTTCTTCACATGCAGTGACATAGTTATATCCTGATGTTGAGATTCTGAATGAAACTAATCTATTTTTGAGGCATTTTCCCAATCCTGCTGTGTTCACCAGGAATTGTATAGAGTTGTTCAGGCATGCGAGTATGTTAAGTGGCTAATAGAGCTGCTTTTGCCACTCTGCAATCCCAAGAGATGCTTGATTTTTGCGCTTTCTCAGCATTGATCATAACTCGTAACCATGCCCCACCCCCCTGTTGTTTGTTCTCTGCCACCAAGCTGTCTCACCCTTGTTATAACTTATTTTCCCTTTTTTCCCCCTAAAATCCCAGTAGGATCAATCTTGTTGTAATAAACAAACTTGTTTGGCTTTGGGCTAGATAGTAATGGTTAATTTCAGGATTTCACAGGCTTCCAGTAACAGCCAGCCTAGCACTGTACACTTGGTCCCCTCTACTGCCCCGAAACCACAGGATAGAAGGCAGGCAGCAGTCCATAAAAGTACACCCTTGGAGAAGACCGCTTGGTGCTTGGACACAACTTTTGCCCCTACAGACTCACCTCTAGGACTTGGCACACCACCCCTTCTGTTTTTTCATTACGGGGTTCACCAGAATGCATATGAGGGCAGGCATGCTAGGGCTGCTCCAGCCAAGCAAGAATCCTTAACTTCCACAGTAGCCACAATAAAACCACATGGCTCATGCCCCACAGTTGCAAATTCACCAAGCCATTAGAGTGGGATTGGCTGAGGCTGCTGGCAACATCTGTCTATATACAGTAGAGAGTCTGGTATCTGAATGTCGATTATCAGAAACGTCAATTATTTGAACTCAGCCTTCCAAAGTTTTTGAGTAGGAAAAATATTCTTTGTTGTCCAGTGGAATCACTGAATGGTTGAAAGGCATGCAGACAAAAGAAGATTTTTGCAGTTTTTTTTTTTTTTTCCTGTTCAATGTATCTTTGATTATCCAAACTACCCTAGGTCCCAATTAGTTTGGATAATCAACTGTCTACTGTAATTAGTATTAACTTATCCACGGAATGACTTTCCACAGTTTTTCTAAAATGCTTTTTTAGCCTATTTTTAACGTAAAATTTAAAGGATTACAACATATTCTGCATTAAGGTAGACAAAGACACACATTCCTCCTTCAACCCTTGCCCATTACATAGAAGATAGATATCTGCCCACCAAAAGATAGTCCAAACAAGACTCCAAACCATCTTCTCATTCAAATCTAGACAACCTCAGCTCCTTGTAAGACATACTACCCCTCTACATTCCTTTGTCTTTAGGCAAATCTGATGAAGGTATTTGAAGTAGATGTAGAACAGAACAGCACAAGTTCCCTGTCTGCTTCTGGCAGCCCATTTCAATGAGCAGATCATTTTAAACATTTAAGTTTAGATTCTGATTCTAAATTTATTGATTCTTAACATAAGGCATTGACCAAATAGCTATTGCCTGAAATCGAACATGTTCTTAATTACTATATTTTCAATAACTGTATTTTCCTAATGTCTGAGTGTATTTTCCAGTTTCTCAGTGGACTAAAGTTTCATTGTAAAAAAAAATGGATTTTTTTTTTTGTTAACTTTAAAATAAAATGTAACAAGGTTAAAGCCCACCCCTTGCCAACCACCCAGGACAGTTGTAACCCCACCATGTCAGGGACACACCCTAGAGGTGGTAGTCAGAGAGGGAGCTACCCACTTTTTGTAGACAAGTACCCACTTAACCTTAGCATTCACTGTAGTGAACAGCAGTGCTTCTCTACCTTCAGTAAAGATTACACCTACAGGAGCACTGTTTCTGCAAGTTTGTCTTAACTTAAAGCGTTATTTTAATACCATTTTTAAGGTCTGTCCCCTAAGCTGTGCAGGACAAAGGTGAAAGAATAAGCCATGACAAGACTAGTAAACGAACAGCTGTAGATAAAAGCTGAAGTACTCAGAAGAACCTCCAGGCAGTAGAATGAAAAATTCACTTTTATTGAATGAACCACACTAAAATAAATTAAATTAACGCTCTTCTAGCTGTAGTAGTCGCGTTTTCGTCTCACAATGTGGGACTTCATCAGATGTAAGGTAGTTGTGCAATAAACATTTAAATATAAAATTGTCTTACTAATTAAACAATGTACCAATAACAATCAATTTCCACATTTTAAAATGCCCTATCGGCTTCAATTTCTCATGAATATTCATGAGTGTTAAATTAATTATTAAACATCTCCTTAGTGCCCGCAGACCCGTGTGCAAAAGACATATATTCCTCTGTATTTTTACACACACTGTTATGCCATATACTTAATAAAAGTTTATCTTCAATGTTAGGCTTGCATCTGCCCTTAAATATATTCCTAGTTAATTTAAAAACATACAGTGTATTAACATTACCTCCTTATAAAAAATATTTGATTTGTAAAATCCTTAATCACTTCTTAATACTAGAGGAAAGTCAATAATGTCTGTGCAACATCCAATTAGCTTAAATGTTAAAAATGCTTAAAAATATGAATATGTATATATATTGTATAAATAAATATTATATAAATAAAAATATATGTATAAAAATATGAATATATAAATATATAAATATATGTATGAAGATAGAAATAAATATATGATGCATCAAGTGTATGTTAATACTAAAAACATGATACATGACAAGACTGCTTGGAATGAGAAAAAGATATGATTGACTGCCCTACAAAAGACTGCCTTACCAAGGAGAACACAGTAAAATAAACAACCTGAGCTGGGCACACCCGGCTGAGTCAAGGTTTTTCTACAGCAAGAGCTGGACACACTCACTCTCTCTCCATATATAGCTAAGGCTAATGCAGCAGTAATCATTAGAACATCTACTGTTATGGTAAGTTTAGTTACACAACTGTAGTTTTCACTTATATAAATTAAATTACATGAGCACCTAATAGTATAAATTACAGTGACCGTGGTACAAGTAAAATTACCCTTGGTGTCCAGCTTAATGTAATTTATGTCATCAAAACCATTACAAACAAAAGGACAAATATTACAAGTACCACAAGGGAGTTTTCCTCTATAATTAATATCTATATTTATAGGGACTTTTGGTAAAGGAAATTAGTAGGGCCCCAAATATTAACTTGCTCAGAGTGGAGTAATTCTCTGAAATATTCCAATTCCTTTTAATACTATGAGCAATTTCACTAGATGTACATATTAAACTGTGAAACAAAATAAAAATGTGTTTCTCACCATTAGAATTAACTTTATTGGGACCCTGAAAATATTTCTATTCTTAAATCAAAATGAGGTATAACAAAGGCTTGCCAATATGTCTTGTAGACCTCATCTTCAACATAGCCTCTGTATAAGAACATTTTGTCCAGCTTGCAAGATTCTGCCAAAAAATCTTTCCTCTAAGTTGAAAGATGACTTATCCTAAGAAACTCACTTACAGGAAGGGCACTCAGAAGGTGCTTAGGATGAAAACAGCCATATAAATTGTATACAAAAAAAACAGGTTTATGAAATATTTTGGAAGAATTTAACTGGCCACAAAGAGCAACATTATACAGATGATCAATAATTGAAGAATGGGAAAATGCAGTAAAAAAAAAATCCCAAATTCTGCACAAAAAATTTTGAATCCATAATATCACCTTTACAAATAAAAATTGAATCTTCAATGTAACAAAAGAAGGGCATTTTATATTGCTCATCTCATAAGTAAGGGCATTGCTTCCAGAAAAAAAGAGGTTATAACCCCCCTATACTCTTCCCTCATCAGGCCAATAATAGAGTACATTGTTCCCTTTGGTATGTTCCAAACACCTGCAGCAATCAGAGAGACCACAAAGGTTCCTTACAAATAAAATTCAGGGTCTTCAAGATCTGTGTTATGCGGACAGATTTAAGTCATTGTTACTTTACTCTGTGTCATACAGACTGCTCAGAGGTGACCTGTGCCTTGCATATAGAGCAATCTCTGACCCAGCTTTAATGGAAATGCTGCACATTTGCAAGTCAAACGGCACATGGGTCACTCGCTTAAAGGACCTTAACCTGGTATGTGACATCAACAAAATTTCCTGGACAAACAGATTTGTCTCAGAGGTTGCTCCACCTTTGGACAAAGCTTCCTATTCATGTTGAACAAAGCCCCTTGTTGGCCTTATTTAAGAGCACTTTTGACGAATGGATGGGTAACTGGAAATTCACCCCGGGGGGTTCCACCTGTGTCCCTCTTTAACAGGGGCAGTAAATGCTGATTTTAGTGTTTGCTTGAAACAATCCCCCTTGTGAACACGGGTTGAACTTGGCTAGGCTTGTAAGGGCCCTGGGGCCGTTAGCCTATCATCCTAAGTAGCAAAAAAAATTCTGAAAAATAGTCCCATAAATAAACAAGCAAAAGCAAGAGTAAAAGGTGACCCCATTGCTGTCCCTTTACATTGGCAAAACAAATTTTCATTAAACAAATACAAATTATTACTCAAACAAAAACTTCACACAAACATTACATCTTTGGTGAGACCATTAAAAAAATAAGTACTCTATCTGAAATGTGTGTTCAGTATAAGTATAGGTACTAGTTACATCCTCTGGCAACCAATGCATATCCGCTTCCTACCTCAACATCAGTTATTTTTTGCATTAGGTGTGTGGTATCCTTAATATGTGAAGGAAGCCTCATTCAAATATTTACTAATCATCTGACTAATATTTTCAAAATATAGTACCAACAGCAAAAACAGTAGGTCTACCAGGTGGATCACAAGTGCTTTATGTACGTTGGCCATGTTCTGATGTTTACTTACTCTCGATTGTTTATTAAAAAGCTTTGATCTAATGTTATCCTCTTCATTCTTCCTCATGACTAGGTCTTGGATCTGACTGCTGAATCAGTCTCTGCCACATTTTCCAGACTTGGATCAGACTCTTGAGCTCCTCCCTTAACCCATAATGCACTACACCAACCCCAGAACCTTGGCTCTTGTTTGCTGTTTTAGCGATTGGACGTGGATCTGTGCTGACAAGCAGTTTATTTGTATGTTGGGTAGATAAGTAAACATTTTTTTTCTCAACCAGTTTTCTACAGTTGTATTTCTTGCCTTTTCTCCTTCTTTGTTCCTCCGTTAGCTTTCGGAGTGTTAGGGCTTACTGTATCCTTTTTCTCTCTCTCCCTTGATGACAATTCTTTAGGAAGGTAGTGGTTTATTATAGTTTTTTTATGTGTATTATTGTTATAGCTTAAAACCATTCGTAATTAAATTTCTGTTGAAAGTTTAGATAGTGGTGCAGTGCTAAACCGTGTGTGTGTGTGGTGGGCTTAGGGCCAGCTTTATATGCCTTATTCTTATGTTATTTGGTAGTGATGTCTGAGAAAACCTCTCCGGGGTTTAAGTGATGCAGTTCTTGTGGGCACAAGATCCCCAACCAAAATGCCCACAAAGAGTGCGTCTGCTGATGTTCTTCGTGTTTCATTGTTGCAGTCATTACATTTGGGTTATCTGCTTGCAGTAGCCCTCAGTCGGCCTGATTATCAAAGTCTTGGGTCCTGCATTGGTTGCTGTCTCATCTTCCATGATGTCAGGTAGTCAGGGGTATAAAGCATACAGCCAACACTGTTACACCAGTCCTTCTTGCCGTGCGGTGCCCGAAGCAGTAGCAGTTCACAAGTGCCAGTCGGCCGACTCCTGAAATTTTCGTTTTCGAGTTTCAGATCCGAAGTCTTCAACTAAGCTAAGTACCTCGTTGGGGAACCTTTTTCTTGCTCTAAACTGATGTCAGTAAAAGTTAACAGTTGTACTACTTGTGGAAAGCATATTTTCATTTGTACTGCATTCCTTGCTTAGGCCCAGACCACGACGAACCTCGCTGCCGGTTTTGTGCCTTATTCAAACCTAGACCTATTCGTCATCAGTTTGTTTACGCTTCTAAATATTTTGGTACTTGGTTCAATTATCCAGAAATGGCTTTGGTAAGCCCCCCGACTACCGACATTCCGAAAAAATGCAAAGATAAAGACAGAGACAGACCGCACAGGTCCAAAGCTGCTGCTGATGCTTCTCCTAAGCTAGTCACCAGTTCCCCAGCACTCAGTGAGGCGCTTTCGTAGCCCCTGATACCCGCTACTTCAGATTCGCAGGCCTCTGCTGAGACCCATTTGGAGTCTGGTATGCCGTGAGAGGCTTCTTCGACTATGGAACCTGCAGATGTCTCTACCTTGGATGGGTCTGGAGCCGCTGTGCAGGCACCGGCTTCTGAGGGTGTATTCAGGCCTACTGACTTGCATATTAAACGATACATGCCTAGAAAACTGACGCCCAGACCGCATGGTCAGGCCCCTATGCCTAAAAAAAACAGATAGGAATGGCCCAAGACCTTATTACTCTAATCAGGGGAAGCCACCCTTCCCCCTTTGAGACCTAGGACTAATTTTCCTTCTGATTCTTCTGATCAGGACTCTAAAATTTCTGTTTCCTCTGATGACCAGGATTTACCCTTATCTACATATGAGGATTCTGTTGCAGAGTACTCCATTCCCTCTGCTTCCCCTCCAGAGGATTTCTCTTTTGGTGAAACCTTGCATACTCTTAGGGAGCATTTTCGCTGGGAAAGCCAGGATTACTCTGACTCCAAAAAGAGGCTTAGGGATTTCTTACTCCTGCCCCAACACAGGCCTTTAGCTATCCCTCCTGTTCTGGACATAGTTGATGATGCCTTCTCGGAATCCAGCCTGATCCCTGACTCTTTACCTCCTGCTCCCAGAAAACCTGATGGGTATTACAGGGTTCCTGACTGTCACAAGTTCCTCTTTAAAAATCCTACTGCGGATCCTGAGACCATTTCACAGGGACCCAAGGGCATTAAGGCTACTACTGCCAAAATCGTACCCCCTCTGATAGAGATTCCAGGGCGGTGGATAGATGTGATAAGAAGGTATACACTTCTGCAACCTTGGCCATTAGGGCCTTAAACTGCCAGTTTCATATGTTAAAGTATCAGCAGAATATTATTGGATTGCTTAAACAGAAAATGATGTTGATTCCTGACTGTGCTGAAAATAAAGATTTACAGGATTTAATGCAATCTGCTGAACAAGTTGGAAAGCATACTTTGCAGTGTGGTTTTGATTCATTAGAGGCATCTTGCAGGGCTGCTGTCACTTGGTCTGTACTTAGAAGGCATGCTTGGCTTATGGAGCAATCTTCGCCAGATCATGTTAAAGCTAAATTGCTGGATGCTCCCTTAAACCAAGAACCGCCTGTTTGGCAACAAAGCAGAAGAAGTCCTTAAAAAGATGGAGGTAAAAGCTAAATCTATGCAAACTGTTAAAAATTTCCTGCAGGTACAGCCTCTCAGATTTAGTAGGCATTGGCCCTCTAAGAATTGGTCCTTTCCTGCCTCTTCCAGGCCTTCTCAGTACAAACCCAGAACCAGCAGAACACCCAGGCTTCAATCCCAAGGTACTCGCAGGACTAAGCAGTGGGGGGCTCCCACTTCCAAAGCAGGGAGTAGTAAGGCTCCCCCCTATGGTAAACTGTCTCAATGACTTAACTTTAAACCTTCCATGCCCTGCACAACTGACTGTACCTTTAGGGGGAAAGATTGCCCTGCAGGCCAAAAATTGGGAACTCATTACCCAGGACAAATGGGTTTTAAATATATTTTCCCCATGATACAGATTCCATTTTCACTCCTTACCAACCCCAAACGGTTGGCCAAATCTACCCCCAAATCAGTGGGCAGAGGCTCAAAAGCAAGTTCTCTCTCTTTTAAGCATCAGGGCTATTCAACCTGTCCCAGAAGAAGAAGAAGAAGAATGGGGACAAGATTTCTACTCAAGACTTTTTCTGGTACCCAGAAAAGACAATTCCTGGCGTCCTATCCTGGACCCAGGGCCGGCCTTAGGCATAGGCGAACTAGGCGACCGCCTAGGGCGCCATAAAGCCGGCATCATAAAGGGCGCAATTTCATTAACTTAACTTCTCTTTTCATCTGTAGTTGCGCCCGCCCTTTGTAGCATTGCGCCCTCCCCCACATCCCTGACTACTGCTCCAATCCATCCACAGTTTATAATACAACGCAGCCCACACCCGCCTCTCCTACTTGGGATACATTACAATAATTACCTTATGTGCACAAAAAAGGGTAATACAACGCAACTTTACACGTATTAGTTTATCATACGGTTCGCATACACTGTACTGGGAACGAACAGACTAGCAAAAAAAAAAAATACATTAGAATTACCTATTCCGCTTCTTATCTAGTTCGACTTCAAATACATTGGGTACTAACGTTACTGAGGTCTTTGTTTCTTATGACCACATTGACTAACGGACTGTATGGGAATTGATTATGAGACGAACAATAATATCGCGTCATATCCATTGCAGTCTTTCCGCGACTATGGGAAGTGGGTATCAGCATGGTTTGGCATCTTGCTATTTGTTGACTTGATAATTGTAGCAAGTTACTTACTCCTAGAAGCTGGAGGTAAGTTAGTTTTGAAGATTACCAGCAGCAGTAGAGGGACTTGGAATATAATCAGAAAGTGTCTGTTTTAATTCATGTAGGTATCAGTTTGGTAATGCATCGCAAGTATTTGTGTGTAAGGATTCTCAGAATTAAATGAAATGAACAGTTTAATAGTTCACTACAATTGTCGGGGTTATGATGCGAGTTAGAACAGTAGTATTGCAACTACTTCATGGAGTTGGCCGTTAACATGGAACAAATACAAATATCTTTATCTAAAACAAGCCACCAAATTGCTTTTACAGTAATATGTCTGCAGCTAGGAGGGTGATGACCTATGATACTTGGTTTAGGGGGCAAGCACCACCTTTTTGACATTCTAGTATTGTAGCATAATGGTAGTTCTGTCTTCTTACCAAATCAAGAAATGAAATAGCTATATATTTATTTACTTTTACGCTTTTTGTATTTAATTAACAGCTATGTAGGGATCTGGCTATGTTCAAATTCTACTAGTGCTCGTATAGTAGAACTTTTATTTTGTAGTTCTGTAGCTATTTATTATTAATGGATTTGTGTCCCTTGTATATGTAGATAATGTAACATTTGTATTTTCAGAAAAAAATGTTTAACAGTAAACAGATATGAAACAGCAGTCATGTTTATAAATATCCCCTACACAGGCTAGGCTGTGTTCTACATGAACTACAGCACGAACTGGCACCCTACCTAAGTACCATGTTCAATCATAGCCTCACCTCAGGCTATGTGCCCACGGAATGGCGCACAGCAACAGTTATCCCACTCCACAAAGCTATTGTACTGGATTCTTTGATCTGGTGTTGTGAGAATGTCTGCTTTTTTACCATTTATTTCTCTCTGGGTCTAAGTATAAGCTGCTATAAACCAGGATGAGGGGGAGGTTGCTAAGCACTTTGTTAGGGTGGTGAGAATGTAGACTATTTGTCTCTGGCTGTAAGTGTAATGCATCTGGAGTGATTGAATTTGCAAAAAAGATGTAGAGAGGCTGAATCCAAGCAGTCTGTTCAGAACGGATGCACAACATTGCATTTTTGTGTTGGTTGCTGTATTGCATGTATAGGTAAAATGCAGGTTTGTTGCAAAACTAGTTTATTTGTAAGGAAATACTACTAGCCCTTGTCATTGAATATTGCCAGCTTGCATTCTCAGTGGTGTAATTGTACTGAAGTGGAAGAGGTGTGACTGAGTTTTGGTGGGCATAGTTTAAACTGGCCAAATTAAGTAGCAATGTAACAAGGAGACCAATCCCACAGTGCCTTTAGTGACTGCATCACACTATTGCCATTTTGTAATATGCCTGTATCTGGTGTGTATAGATTTCCAAAGAATATCCAGATTTGTGCCTCTTTTTTGTCCATTTTTCATCAAATTGTGTTTTTTGGCAAATTATTGGTAAATCATTAAAGAGTGAAGTTAGGAAATGCTAGACATTTGAGTTTCAGAATTCATATCCTTTGGAAAATTAATGTTAATGTAAAACCTGTTACTTTATCAGCTTTAGTTTGTAACAGCAATATTTAAACATTGCCCTGTTTTTGGGGGCCTTTGTCCCTCTTTTTACGGCTTTGTCAAGATTTCTTGCTCTAAGACATTTGGCCAGTGTATGAATGTTGGAGAAAATCTTTGATGGAAAGAAATGATAAGTTTTCCTTTCCTATCTGTTACAATTGCAGCAGTTGCATAATGATGTAGAAACTTCTAAAAAGGCAGTGGTCTACAAATACCTGTTGTGTAGTGGGCTTTTGGTTTCAAGAAGTCATTGCCATTCTTTTTATTGCTAGTTTTGGTCTAGAAATAAATGTTATATAGTGGGCTGTTTCATGAGGTCATCACCATTCCTTTCATTGCTAGTTTTAAATTACTCATTCTATGCTGTGAAGTCAGTTTATAAATCATGTGCAATGAAACAGCTTTCTTTCTGATGCAGTGACGCATATTAGCAAGAATAGTGTTTATGTACTTTGGTAACTGCTTATGTCATACAAATGAAAACTAAGCATGATAGACATTATTAGTTATGCATTATAATGAAGTGCCACACTCTGTCTCTGGAATAATTAAATAAGTAGGTCTGGAGTGGTAATGGCACGCGTGCACCACACGTGTATTTTTTTATGCCCAACTGATTTAAACCTATTAAATAATAGCCCATTGTTATAACATGTAGCATTTTCTATTGTGTTACCTTCCATTATATTACTGTTGTATCAGTTTGTACCATTGATGTCATAATCTATGTGATAATTATATTGTACTTTGGTAGCAATTTTAGCTGTTTTATATTTGTCTATAGTGTGATATTCCTTGCTGTTAAATAGCTTTCCATTTTTAGTTTTAATTTTGTGTTGTGTGATAACTGAGAATTGTAATCATATGTTTGCCATTTCCTACTCCCATGTGGCTTAACTGAGCACTCAGTTATATTATGCAAGAATAGCCATGTGACGATTTTGGTTCTATTTTAAGAATAGGGGAGCTGGCTCCCTGGTTTTTAGATTGTAGTTGAATAAAGCGCTTGCCTCCACATATATACTTTTGGGGGTAAAGGAACTGAAGTTTAATTATTTATTAACATTATATATACTTAACAAGCACTGGAGGCACTAAGTCAGTTTTTAAATTTTGTAAATCTGATTACATGGCTTAAACCAGTATAGCTGTTACATTTCATTGTGTTGCATGATACAGTACTTGAGCCAGTGTGGTAGTTAAGAATTGTCCTTCCAGTGGCACAAGTTTAAAGGTAATCTTATGTCAAATTGTAACTGAGATACATGATAAATAGGGCTGAGTCCTAAGTATAAAGAAATATATTTTAATCACGTTGATCAGATTAGATGGACTTTAGTATGCTGCAAGGAAGTGTTCCACCTTTGCCACTTTGTTCCACATTGGCAGGTACAGTTGACAGCTATGGAGGGTTTTGTCTCTTATTCGTAGGAAAGCAATTTCCATGGATTGCCTTTCTGCTGGAATACCATTGTATTGATTATTGAAGTGGTGTTCCAAACTAACCAGATATGCTGCTAAGTTTGGTAGAGGTGATGGACAGCTATCGGCATATGTAAAAGGTGAGCATACATATCCAAACTCTAAAAAACTGTTGTGCTCATCCATTAGTAAACCTCTTTGCTGTCCCTTATTCTCTCTGACAGAGAAGATTGCTGTCGATCTCGTGCATTGTAACACTATGTTTATGCTACATATTTCATTATGATCAGTCAGTGCCCAGTGTCTGTTGTACATGCTGGTCAGTGATATGCTGGTGTGTAAGGCTTGCTCCCTTTGTTACACTAAAACAAAGCATTCACTGATTTTTTAAGCCATTAAAAAAATTGAAAGAAATGACTGGAGTGGCTTTTGTGGGAGTGACCTACCTGTGGGCGTGGTTCAAATAGGGGTGTTCCTTGAGAATGGCATGGGTGGGGCTTAAGGGGCACCAGAGCACTACTTCGCCTAGGGCGCCATTTCAGCTAAGGCCGGCCCTGCCTGGACCTGTCTATCCTAAACACATTTTTGGTAATCCCAAAATTCAAGATGCTAACTCTTCATCAGCTGCTTCCTATGCTAGGCAAAGATCCCTGATTGGCAACACTGCATATAAAGGAAGCCTACCTGCACATCCCAATAAGGGAATCTTGCAGAAGATACCTACGCTTCAAAGCAGGCTACATGCACTATCAGTTCTCTGCACTGCCCTTTGGCTTATTTACTGCACCCAGGGTATTCACAAAGTGCTTAGCTCCAGTCGTTGCATTTTGCAGGCAAAGAAATATTCAAATATACCGATACCTGGACGATTGTCTAATTCAGGCAGAAAACCAGGACGTACTATTAAAACGTCTGGCATTTGTAAAGAAATTGCTGACTTCTCTGGGGTACACCATAAACGAAAAAAGTCACATCTTGTACCCTGCCAACAAATTGTATTCCTGGGAGCAAGCTTGAATACAACTTCCCAGATGGCCTACTTCACGCCAGATAAACAAGTTCATTTGACAGCCTACTTCAAACTACTGGACACAAAGACCCAGCTGTCTGCAAGAAAAATACTGCAAGCCCTTGGATTCATGGCCTCCTGCATTCTGTTTATTCCATATACAAGACTGCATATGAGGAAACTACAATGGTATCTAAAAAGCTTATGGTGCCAACATTCTCAGGATCTAGAAACTATGATTCCTATCATACCTTGTCTACAGATAGAGTTCCTCTGGTGGACAGAGGCCTGCCACCACAACAAGGGACTGCCATTCATTCTGCCATTCATTCTACCCCCTGCCGCCCAAACCCTAACAACAGACGCATCAGACTATGCATGGGGGGGCTCACTTGGCAGGGAAGTGCATTCAGGGCAGATGGTACCCAAGTCAAATGCACCTGCATATTAATCAAAAAGAAATGTTAGCTGTACAGAATGCTCTGACAGCCTTTAAGGACCACATTCTTCCAGGACAATTATTGGTAAAGACGGACAACACTACTGTTATGTGGTACATAAACAAGCAGGGAGGAACCCACTCATATCCTCTCTGCAGACTAGCCATGGCTCTGTGGAACACAGCGTTGAGCTACCAAGTGCACCTACAGGCTCAGTTCCTGCCAGGAAAGCTAAATACACTGGCAGATGACCTAAGCAGAAATCTCATGGACCCACACGAGTGGAAACTGGAACCAAAGATATTCAACATGTTGAGAAACAAATGGGGGAGCCCAGAGATAGACCTGTTTGCCTCCCCCCAGAACTGCGAATTGGACAAATTCTGCAGAAGGACTCCCCACAAACAAGCTTGGAAAGTGGATGCCCTGTCCTTCACCAGGAAAAACCTATCAGTTTATGCCTTTCCCACTCTGCCTCTCCAAGGTACTACTAAAGATCAAACAGGACAAACCAAGGACAATATTGATTGCACCAGACTGACCACGCCAACACTGGTACCCCCTCTTGCGCAGTGTGTCACTGCTAGCACCTTGGCACCTACCTCAGACCCCTGCCATGCTGTCCCAGCAGGCGGGGCAGATTCTGCACCCACAGCGTCAAACCCTGAACCTGGCATCCTGGCTAATTACCTGATCTCTCCGTTATCATCCCTCAGTAAGCAGGTGATGAATGTCATTCTGGAAGCATGGAGGCCTAATACTAGAAAATCCTGTGCTGAAAAATGGAAAAGATTCTGTTCCTGGAGCCAAACTCGGGGGATGGGCACAGCTGCACCCATTGTACTTCAGAAACTTCAGTACTTAACTGAGATGCTTCACAAGGGCCTTTCCTTTTCCTCCATCAAAATTCATGCCTCAGCCATTTCAGCTCATTACAGTACAGAATCACACCTCTTCTCTCATCCACTGCTGAAGCAGTTCCTCAGAGGGACCAAAATCTTAAGAACCCCCAGGAGAGCCCCTACTCCAGCCTGGGACCTTAACTTTGTATTGGAAAATCTCACTCTACCTCCCTTTGAGCCAGCTGCAAATGCAGAGTTGAAATACCTTTCTTGGAAAACAGCCTTCCTTCTAGCTGTCACTTCAGCAAGAAGGGTGTCTGAATTACAGGCTCTCATGGCAGTGGAGCCTTTTATCATCTTTCATGCAGACAGGGTGCCCCTCAGGACCGACCAATCCCTCCTTCATGCCCAAGGTGGTATCCAGTGTGGCCCTTAATCAGTCCATTCATTTGCCAACCTTCTTTTCTAATCCACAGAATAAAGGGGAACGAATACTGCACTCCTTGGACGTGCACAGACAACTTAGATTTTACTTGGGCAGGACTAAACCTCTCAGGAAATCTGAACAGCTGCAGGTTGCATTTGCTGCAGGGGCAGAGGGGAAGGCCATTTCAAAGCAAATCATTTCTAAGTGGATAGGCCAGTGCATTCATTTCTGCTGTAAGCACCATGGAAAACCTACTCCACAAGGGATAAGACCACATTCAACTAGGTCTGCATCTACCTCTACAGCCTTTCTCAGAGGTGTCCCTACTGTGGACATCCTAGAAGCTGCTACCTGGAGTTCTGTACATACCTTCACCAAGCATTACCACTTGCCAATTTTTTCTAAATCCAGAGCTGACTTTGCCACTGCAGTCTTGCAGGGCGTTTTAGCCGGTCCTAATGCTATCTAATTACCTCCACCCATCCTTAGCTTTGGGAATGTGCCCAAATGTGATGACTGCAACAGTGAAACACGAAGAACATAGTACAGTTGTGTACACTTAACATAAATGTAGATGTTCAAATGTAAATGTATTCACTGTTGCAGTCCTGGTTACCCTCCCTTTAGCCTCCTGACTTCTATTGACTGTATCTCTATTCTTATTTACTATGCTTAAAGCTTTTTGGTGTATTTGCTTTTTTGTTGGAGGTGTAATCTTGTATATAATTGCTTCCCATTATGGGGGCACCTGACATCTGGAGCAAGAAAAACTGATGTAATGGCATCGGCTGCATGCTTTATACCCCCGACTACCTGACGTCATGGAAGATGAGACAGCAACCAACGCAGGACCTAAGACTTTGATAATAACATCTACATTTATGGTAAGTGTATACAACTGTACTTTTAGGTGCTGATCACCTTAAGGCTTCCTGTGAAGTTTGTGTATCCTTTAACCTGTGTGTGTTCGCAGACAGGTGCAACAAACTTATTTTAAGGGGTCTCCTTCCTTCATCTGCTTCTGAGGCTTAGACCCTCTTTACAGCTTCTTCTTCCAAGGAGGCTAAGAAGAGATCTCTCTCCGATTCCCTGAGAGATCCTTTCGAGCTGAAATCTAAGGCAAAGAAAACTTCTGATATGACCTTCGTGGATCCGAAGAAAACTGCCTCCTTAGTGGATCCACAGTCCTTTTCGGATCCGAAGGAGGTAATTACAGTGTCCCCACCTTCTTCTTTGGCTGTGGCTTTTGTTCTTAGGGCTCTGGATCTGAGAGCTTGGAGCAAGTCCCCAAGCCGTATAGGAAAATCTCCTTCACCTGCCATCTCTTCTAAGTAGAAGCATTCCAAAAATCCCTCGGCAGCTTCTTCCAGATCCTCTAGAAGCTGGTCCGAGGCAGACATGGGCAGGATGATGAAGTTCCTCAAGGCCCATATCCAGATGGGGTTGTGTCAGCTCTGTCCCGTGTTTGATCATTGAGCTGTCCAGCTCATGCTATTAGAACTCCTTCTGCGATCCAAACCTCTGCTTCGGAGTTGCAGGTTTCAGGACACCCGGGAGTGTCAACTTCAGTGCTGGGGAAACCCCCTTTCTCAACTCTGATCATGCCTCTGATCAGCCTTGTTCTATCCCTTCAGATCAGAGCAGATCTTGGAGCCAAGACATTGGCACTGGGTCCAGGAGAATGGGGTCGGATCTGTTCCTTCCCTGGGAGCTTTGGCCCTTGACAGCTTGGGTCCCATTCCCTCTGGAGGCCATGAATCTGTAGTGAGCCCTTGTCATTTACTCTTCAGTGCCTCAGCTCCAAGGGAGGCGGAGAGGGCTTCGCTGGGTCTGTCAGCTTTCCATGTAGAGGAAAGTATATTCTCCCGTAGTGGAGAACGGTCGTCTCACGTCCTGCAGCCTACCCTTATATCTCCTTTGGGGCGTGGTCTTGAGTCTGTTCATCCTGTCCAGAGCCAGCCCACCATGAGCAACCTCCAGGAACTTCCAGCCCAGGAAGAATCCCCTCCTTCCTCCGCAGGGCACTCAGGGGGGGAAGTAATGGAAGTCCCCTGGAAGAAGACTTGCAAAAGGAGGCACATTAATTCCCCGATGGAGTCATTAACTGAAGACACTGACTTTGATGAGGGAGAAAGATCCCCTCAATCCCCACCTGATGACATCTCATTTGGAAGCATTCTAGAGATCTTGAAGCATAAAGGTGGGTGGTCTGTCCAGCCTCCCTTCTGAGGAATTAGTGTTCTTGGAGGCCTTCGGGGTGGGCTCATCTATGTCCTGGGTGACCCCCACCTCGGTGGACAAGCTTGTTGATTTGGTTTCTCACCGGGCATGGAAGGAACCGGATGCTATTGAGCCCATTCTTAAATGCCCAGATAGATTTCTGGTCCCACTGTCTGAAGGAAACACTGGAGTAAGAGTCCTGTAGTTGATAACATTGTGGTGGTGGTGGTGGCCACTAAGAAGTGGCAGAGGAGAATGCCAATGTCCATCCACCTAACAAGGAGTCTTGAGCGTTGGATAGGTTTGGAAAGTGCATTTATGCCTCAGCCACTTTTGAGCTGCAGTTGTTAAATTATCTACCTCATTTTAACCAGTGTCAGAGAGAGCTAATAAAGGAGCTCTCAGCCTCTCTCACTGAGTCCATGCCTGTGGATGAACTTAAGAAACTTTCTCCCAAGCTGACCACTCTGCCGTTCATTGCTAACTGCTCGATGAGGCTAATCTCCCATACAGTGGAAGGTACCTCATGAACTGCTGGTTCAGGCCTAAACATAAAGAGACATGCCTGGATGAGACTATTTGATTTTGCGGAACCCTTTAAGGTATCTTTTATTAATGCTCCTTTGGATGGCTCATCACTGTTTGAGCCTTGTGTTGGAGATGCACTCACCCACAGCGAAAAGGATGGGAAGACTCTTTCTGCCATGGGAATCAAATTTTCTATGCCTCAGAGGTCTTTTTCAAGGAACCAGTGTGGAGGCAAGAAAATGTGGTTCTGTAAATCCCAAGGGCTTTTCCAGAACCCACACAGGGAGCCTTCCTCCAGAAGCAGAGGAAGTTTTAATGGTCAGCGTCACCCTAGAGGGCAGAGGAGGTCTACAGAACCAGGGCTTCAGAGACACATTCCCCTGACAAGCCCTATCAGCGCTCCTGAAGGGCTACCTGACTGTCAATCTCTGGAGGCAGTTAGGGATTGACTTTCTTTGCACCCAGAAGCCTGGACTTGCTTGACAAACCATTCATGGATGCTAAACATAATGTCCAGAGGATACTACACCCTCTTTTTCTTTTTCTCTTCCAAACCACAGCAAGAAGCTCCGTGACGTGCTACCCAGTCAGAGGGAGCAGGTAGCCCAAGAAATTCAAAAATTGCTGCAAAAAAGAGTCATTCAAGAGGTCCCGACTGAACAAAGAGGATTTGAAACTTACTACTGTTTCTTTTTGGTGCTGAAAAAGACTGGAGCCAAGACCCATATTGGATCTAATCAATTTGAATCTTTATGTAAAGAAGTCGAGATGCCGAATTGTTATGGTTCATTCTCTTCTGCCCTTATTGCATAAGGATGATTGGATGTGTTCAGTAGATCTCAAGGATGTGTACTGTCATATCAAAATTGACAGGTGGTCCAGGAGATAGCTACGCTTTCGCCTGGGAGCCAGTCACTTTCAGTTCAGAGCACTGCCTTTTGTGCTCACCACAGTCCCCTGTGTGTTCACCAAATACATGGCAGTCGTAGCAGCTCACATGAGACTCAGCCAGGTGTTTCCATACTTAAGGCAGTTGGCTCCTGCCCCCACAAAGCATCAGCTTCCCCAAGTCAGAGATTATCTGATTCAAATTTCACACTTCATGGGCATCACCATAAATTTAGACAAGTCCAATCTGACTCATTTGCAGAACCTAGAATTCATAGGATCACAGTTACCCTCCTGCACGTCTAGTCTTACAAGCTCTTGGGCCGATGTCAGCAGCAATCTTGTTAGTTCCTCTGGCAAGTTTCTTTATGAGAATCCTTCAGTGGACATTAGCAGTACAGTTGTCTGTACTCTACCAACCTCTTGTCCGTTTCCATTCGACTGACACCAATCTGCAAATGTCATAGTCATTGGTGGATTCAGTCAGATGACATCTTTTTAGGCAGACCCTTCTCTATTCCTCATCCAGTAGCCACTGTGACCATGGACACTTCTCAGTTAAGGTGGGGGTGCATTGCAAGGGAAAGATGGTGCAAGACACATGGTCCCCACTGGAGACCAGGATACATATCAGTGTCATTGGGATGAGAGCAGTTCTTCTAACATTAGAAGCCTTTCAGGGCACTGTCCCTCAGGGGACCATTGCACTTCACACCGCCAACATGCTTGTAGTCTGGTTCATCAACAAACAAGGAAGAACCTGTTCATACCCTTTGTGCAGAGAGGCCATGAGGGTGTGGGAATGGGTGATTTCTTTAGACTGCTTTCTGGTTTCAGCTCACATTCCGGGGAAAACCCAGTGAGCTGGCGGACAGACTCAGCAGATCTATCTTGATTCCGCATGAGTGGTCCCTCAGTCAGTTAGCGGCAGACATGATCTTCAACTGTTGGGGTCAACTTTGCTGCGACCATTTTGCCTCTTCCCCTCAACAAGTGCAGTGAGTTCTTCACTCTGATCTTTCCTCCAGGGGAGTTCCCGAGGGACACTGTGGTACATGATTGTCCCCCAGGTCGCCTTTATGCCTGTCCCCTTCTTCACCAGATCCCAAAGTTTCTTCAGAAGGCAAGCAGGCTGAAGAGCTCAGTCATCCTCATTGCCCCCTTCTGGCCTCGACAGATATGGTTACCCTTCCTCTGGATCATATGAAATATCCTCCGTGGATACTGGAGCCAAGACAGGATCTCCTGTCTCGCCCATCAGGATTGCAGCATGCCAGTTGTCATATGCCCTCAAGCTGACTGCATGGTTTCTCCACTAACAACCACAGTGAAGACAGTGCAGGCTTGCTTCCCTGGTCCGTAATATCATCTTAGCCACATAAAAGGTTTCAGCCAAGAAAGTCTAACAGTAAATGGAAAAGGTTCATTGTTTGAGCTGCAAGTAAAAATATTGATCCCTTCTCAGCACCAGTCTCCGCTGTTTTGCTTTTCTTAGTACCCTGTTTAAGAAAGGAGCAAGTTTCTTGACCATCAAGCTTCAATTGGCTGCAATTTCTAATTTTCATATGGCTAGCCAGTCTCTCTCCTTTTCTACTTTTAGATTATGCAAAGCATTTATGAAAGATATTTTCTTGCTGAGACCTCCCATCAAAGACCCTTCCCCACCTTGGGACCTCACTGCTGTGCTGCAGAGTTTGACTCAGACCTTTCAAGCCAGTAGCCTGTTGTAACACAGTTTTTGTCAGGAAGACCATCTTTTTTTAGTAGCCATTACTTCAACAAAAAGAATTTCTGAACTTCAGGCATTCTCTTCCAAATCTCCATACATAATCTTTCATAAGGGTTTCACTATTTACTACTCTCTCCTTTATGCCTAAAGCAGTCACAGAAGGCAATATTTAACCAATCTATACCTGTATTTTTTCCCAGTTTTTTCAACAAAGGAGAGTACATTCTGCATTTCCTTGATGTTCATAGATAAGTGCATTTTTTATATGCATAGAACAAAACAGCACAGGAAGTCAGACCAATTGTTTATAGCCATTTCTTCTAACAAATTAGGTTGAGCAGTATCAAAAATCACACTGGAGAAATGGATCACTGACTGTATCACCTTCATTTATTCTCAGAGAGGTTTAGAATTACCTTGACCTCCAAGAGTGCATTCTACTAGATCTATGGCTGCTACCTCTATTTTTCCATCTAGGACTTCCATTGATGATAATTGTGCGGCAGCCACTTTGTCAAACAATCACATCTTTGTTGCACACTATACGTTGGATATTGTATCTAGAAGCAGGGCTTCCTTTGGCTTGATGGTACTCTGCACATCCTTCCATGAGGCCCACCCAGGAATCCCGTAGCTGGGGACTCTGACCCAATCATGAGGAAGAATGAAGAGGACAGCATCAGATTAGAATGTTATGTTTTATTGTAACTTGGCACCTGTGCTATCCATAATCATTCTTCCTTACTTTCACACCCAACCATCCCCCTGCCTTATTCTTGTAGAGGATCTAAGGAAGATTGCGGGGTGCTTATGTCCCAAGTCTGAGCCTCAGTTATGTTTTTCTCTGTCCTGTCCTTGTTATCTAATGAATGGTGAATCAGTAAATTTGATCTGAGGTTCTGGGGTTGGTGTAGTGCATTATGGGTAAAGGGAGGAGCTAGAGAGTCAGATCCAAGTCTGGAAAATGTGGCTGAGCTGAATCCGAGGGTCAGATCCGAGACCCATTTGTGAGGAAGAATGAAAATGGACAACACAGATGCCAAGTTATGGTAAGACATAACTTTCTATTTCTACTTCCCTTTGTGTAAAATAACCTGTATCTAACACCTTTTTCCAACAGTTTTTAAAAATTCATTGTGTATTAAATTATAAATAGGAAATGTTTCAAGCTGATACATGGTAGCATCAATAGTGTGATCCATCCACATCTTACAGTACTGATAAACTTGTAAAACTACCACTTTTCTCCTTCTATCAGCTTGCTTAATAACCAAATTTCTTACCCCTAAGCTTTTTAAGGGTAAACCATTGTTCCTTTGTTAAATTAAAATTCACCTTATTTCTATCAAAATCCTCATAAAGCAATTTAATTCCATTAGTTAGATCAGAAAAAAAATACCTTTATACTTTCATTAATGAGTGAGGTATTAAATCACTATGAACATTAATATTAACTAAACTAACTAAGGCATATGCATTTGATTCAAAAGAAACATCATTAGAAGAATAAAAAGAATCCTCATCACAAGAACCAAGATGAACATAAAAAAAATCATTAGTAATGGCAGCATTAGAAACATTATTAGCAAAAACATTTAACAAATGCAATTCTGTGCATATCTTAAACACTGAATTGTAACTATAATGGTGTGGTAAAACTGAAGGGACAAACTTAAGTCCCAAATTCAGTACTGAAAGTTCCAGTTCAGATAAGGAGATGCCTGAAATATTTAGTACATTGTGCTACAATTTGCACCATAATCATGAAAATGTGTTATTAGGAAGTGCAACAAAGTCATTTTTATCAGAAACAGCGAGCGAAGCCTTTTTATTGTGGTTATGTTCATTCTACCGTGCTACTCCTATCTCTCTTCTTTTCACCAAATTAACAAAAATACAGTTGTGTTTATCAGATGCATGCCATCTGTGTCCATAATGGTTATGATATCCATTTCCATTGAAAACCGGCACGCCAATAGTCTATTCCACCCGAAGCCAGATCCTCCAAGATGAGGATGACAATGTCACAGTACTGTCACTTAGCCCATTACCTGATGCCTTCCTTCTCTTGGTCCCCAGATCCTTCTTCCAAATAAAAGCTTGATTCTCTGAATAATTTTTGAATCACAGTTCAGTTTGTCTTTTTTTTTTGTTCCAGCAATTCCTTCTCACTTTCTTTTATTTTCTTATTTAAAGATGCATAGCATTAGAGAAGATGGTTTCACTACATTCTCCTTTAATTGCACATGAGCAGTTTTAATTTTAGCCTCTAGCTTCAACTGTTTTATGGAATCCCTCTCATTTAAAATCTGGACCTATTCAAGTGCACATTGATGAGCTGCAGCAGTCCACCTTAGCGACAGTTCTTTTCTCCGCTGGGCCACTTAAGTCAGAAGGAGCTGACTGAGTTTTTAAAGCATGCAATCCCCGTACTGTTAAGCCCAGTTGTATATATTTATTTAAAGCTGTGTTAAAATACATCATAGTTTCAGTCACAATCAAATTCTTCTGCAGATTGTTGAACAGCTGACCATCTTCAGGTGAGAAATTAATACTTTTGCAGTAAAAAAAAAAAAACACTGTGCTTCTCTTAGCTCATGAGCCTCGCTGAATAAAATCCAAAAAGGGACCTCCATGTCCATTTGGAAGATTATCACGACCATCAGCATTGTTCACAAACACCTCAGTGCTGCATTGCATATTATCCAAACTGCATCTCACAACTCTGGGCATGTGACTGAAACCAGAAGCTCCTATACCAGACATATTATAAAACAGTAAGACAAAGCAAACAGGAAAACTGCAGAGGCTGCCTCCAAACAAAATGTATTCCTCTAGCTTCTTGGCAAGAAGTCTTCCAAGAGGGCAAACAAAAAAAATACGTACAACATTTAGATACAAATAGTAAATTAAGTCATAAAGTCATTAACATTTAGCTGTTTAAAATGTTTTTCAATTGCATCCACTAGTTAAACCCTTGGGAGTCAAACTGTTAAATGTCAAAATAAAAACACCTTCCTTATAGTGCATGTAGTTTTTTTTAAAGTACTCCCACACCTAATATTACAATTAACTTGCTCTAAATGCAGACCATGAATCTATTCCTTACATTTCTAAGATGTTATTTCATCCTAACAAAAAAGGGTCTCTGCTTCCCTATATAAAAAAAATACATGGACATCTCATAGCATAAATTACAGCTCCTGTAGTACAAATAAAATTACCCGTAATGTCCAACTTAATATGATTTATCTCACCAAAACCATTAGAAAGAAAATGGCAAAATAAAGCAACTATCAAAAGAGAGACAATGCTAATCTGATTAATATCTATACTTATTGGGGCTCTCTCTGGGCATTTCAGAATAACAAAGACATAAAAAAATTTGCAATAATTTTTCATATCTTCTTCTATGCAGACTGCCTGAATGGTAAAGACTGCTGTTTATATTTGCTCCATACAGGCAGAAAACCCATATAGCGTATTAGACAAACCAAGAAAGTCAGAAAAACTGATCAATACCAGAGACTTAATATTTCTGCATTGGTTGCTGTCGCTCCAGGACTGATGTCAGGTCGTCAGGGGTATAAAAACAGGCAGCTGACGCCATTACATCAGTCTTTCTTGCCGAGGAGCCCGAAGCAGAAGCAGTTCGCACGAATGCCGGTCGGCCGCTACCTGAGTTTTCGTTTCCGAATTGAATCATCCTGAAGTCTTCTAAAGCTAAGTACACATTGGGGATCCTTTTTTCTAGCTCTAACTGATGTCAGAAAAAGTTGTGGAAAGCAAATACTACACAGAGATTTTCATTCTTACTGCGTCACCTGTTTAGGCCCAGACAATGACGTACCTCGCTGTCGGTTTTGTACTTTGTTCAACGCCTGAACTATTCGTCGTCGGGCCCTTATTGTCACTAAATATTTTTGCTCTCGATCTCCGTCTTCCGAAATGGCTTTGGTAAGCCATCCGACTACCAATCTTCCGAAAAAACATAAAGATAAAGACAGAGACAGACCGCACAGGTCCAAAACTGCCAACGACGCTTCCGTTAATCTAGTCGCCAGTTTTCTGGTTCTCAGTGAGGTGCTTTTGCAGCCCCTGATGCCCGCTTCGATGGATTTGCAGGGTGCTACCGAGACCCGTTCAGAGTCCGGTATGCCACGAGACTCTTCTTTGACTACGAAACCTGCGGATGTCTCTGCCTTGGATGGGTCCGGAGCTGTTGTGCAGGCACTGGCTTCTGAGGAAGTTCTTCGCACTACTGATATTCGACACAAACCGACGACTTCTTTCACGTCTTCAGTTTTGTCTAAAACTACCGAGTTTCTAAGGCCAAGAGTATGAGCTATGCCTAAAAAAACAATGACCCAAACTCAAGCACCTGCTTCCTTGCCACAACATCAAATGCTTAAAATTGCAGAAAACCTGATTATGCTGATGAGAGGAAGCCAGCCTCCCCCTGCTAAGAGAAAAAGAGATCTGTCCCCAGCATCTTTAACAGACCAAGAGTCTGACGACTCTGAGGTTTCTGATGATGAAAACCTGCCTTTATCTGCTTATATGAGGATTCTGATGCAGAGGAATCCATTCCCTCTGCTTCACCTCCAGAGGATTTTTCTTTTGGTGAAACCCTACGTACTTGAAGAGAGCATTTCCACTGGGAATGCCAAGACTATCCTGAGCCCAAAAAGAGACTTTGAGAATTTTTATAGTTGCCACAACATAGACCTTTAGCAATACCTCCAGTTCTGGATGTTGTGGGTGATGTCTTTATGGAATCCAGTGTAACTTCTGATACTTTACCCCCTGCTCCTAGGAAACCAGATGGGTACTACAGAGTTCCTGACTCTCACAAATTTCTTTTCAAAAGTCCTACTGCTGACCCAGAGGTCATCTCCCAGGGGCCTAAAGGTATAAAAGCGACAACAGCTAAGAATCTCACCCATTTGGACAGGGATTCCAGAGCTTTAGACAGATGGGGTAAAAAAGTATACACCTCTACAACTCTCACCATTAGGGCATTGAATTGCCAGTTTCACATGCTGAGGTACGAGCAACATATCATGGAACTTATTAAGCAAAAATTAGCTACCTTTACAGACTGCAAAAATAAAGAATTACAAGAGCTTATGCATTCTGCAAGCCACGTCAGCAAGCATACATTGCAATGTGGCTTTGACACCCTAGAAGCTTCTTGCAGGGCAGCAGTCAGTGGTTCTGTACTGAGAAGGCATGTTTGGCTTAAGGAACAGACCTTGTCAAACTAAAATAACTCTGTTTGGCACCAAAGCAGAAGTTCTAAAAAAGATGGAAGAAAAAGCTAAATCTATGCAGACAGTCAAAGATTTCTTGCAAGTGCAGCCTCCTAGATTCAATAGGCATTGCCCCTTGAAGCTTTGGTCATTTCCTGAAATCACCAGCTCAGCAAATTCTGCATCAGGACACCTCACAGCAGGGCCTAGAAAGTGGATGCCCTATCCTTCCAGTGGGAAAACCTCTCTATCTATGCATTCCCTCCTCTGCCCCTTCTCTCAAAAATATTACTCAAGACAGGACAGACCAAGGACAATCCTGATTGCCCCGGACTGGCCACACCAGCACTAGTACCCACTACTGCACAGCCTGTCACCAGTGTCACCCTGGCACCTACCCCAGATCCCAACCCTCCTCACTCAGCAGGGGGGGCAGATCTTGCATCCGCAACTACAAACCCTGAGTCTGGCAGCCTGGCTTATTCCTTGGATTCTACCCCAGTGACCAGCCTAAGCAAGCAGGTGCTGGACGTCATTCATGAAGCCAAAAGACCCAGTACAAGGAAATTCTATGCTGATAAGTGGAAAAGGTATTGCTCCTGGATTCAGTCTAAAGGAGAGGACACAGCACTGTCCTCCTTACCTCTAATCCTGGATTACTTAGCAGATCTACTCCACAGAGGCTTATCCTTCTCCTCCATTAAGATCCATGCCTCTGCCATCTTGGCTCATTACAACACTAAGCCACCTCTCTTCTCTCACCCTCTCATCAAACAGTTCCTGAGAGGGGCAAACAACTTAAGGCCACCAAGGAGAGCACCCACCCCTGCTTGGGACCTTAACTTTCCACTGGAAAAACTCACGCTACCCCCCTTTGAGCCTGCAGTGTCAGCAGAGTTAAAATTCCTCTCTTGGAAAACAGCCTTGCTTCTGGCCATCACTTCAGCTGGAAGAGTGTCTGAGTTACAAGCAATTATGGCTGTGGAACCCTTCATTATATTTCATGCTGACAAGGTCTCCCTCAGGACTAATCCTTCCTTTAGGCCTAAAGTGGGGTCCAGTGTGGCTCTCAACTAACCTATCCATTTACCAACCTTCTTCCCCTAACCTTCAAAATAAAGGGGAAAGGATCCTGCACTCCTTGGACGTGCACAGGCAGCTCATAATCTACCTGGATAGGACTAAGCCCCTCAGGAAATCTGACTAGTTGCTACTCAGTTTTGCACCAGGGACAGAGGGCAAGGCCATTTCAAAACAGACAGGTTCCACATGGATAGCACACTGTATCCATTTCTGCTACAAACACCATGGGAAACCAACCCCTCAGGGGGTCAGAGCACATTCCACTAGGACAACATCTGCCTCTACAGGATTCCTCAGCGGAGTCCCTACCAGGGACATTCTGGAAGCTGCTACATGGAGTTCTGTACACATCTTCACCAAGCATTACCACCTGCCTATCTTTTCCAAATCCAGGGCGGGTTTTGCAACAGCAGTCATGCAGGGCATACTAGCCAGCCCCAACTGTCCTTGACTGCCTCTACCCTTTCTTCAGCTTTGGAAATCAACCCAAGTGTAATGACTGCAACAGTGAAACATGGAGAACATAATACAATTGTGTACACTTAGCATAAATGTAGATGTTCAAGTGTATTCACTGTTGCAGTCCTGGATGTTCATCGTGTTACACTGCTGCAGTCATTACACTTGGGTTATCCTGCCGTCAGGCGGTCCCTCAGTCAGCCAGAGTTCCAAAGTCTTGTTCTGGCATCGGTTGCTGTCGCTTCTTCCCTGATGTCAGTGCGCCAGGGGTATGTAAGATGCAGCCGACGCCATTTTCTTCAGTTTTTCTTGCTGCGCGGTGCCCGAAGCAAAAGCAGTTCGCAAGTGCCGGTCGGCCGACTCCTGAGATTTTCATTCCGAATCCAGAACCAAAGTCTTCTACAAAGCTAAGTACCCCATTGGCAAAACCTTTTCTTGCCTCAGGCCGATGTCAGTAAAAGTTAATAATTGTATTTCTTGTGGGAAGCAAATACCTCATAAGGATTTCCATTCTTATTGTATCCCATGCCTAGGCCCAGACCACGACAGGTTGTCGGTTTTGTGCTAGGTTTAACAAGCGCACTATTAAACGTCGGTTTGATTTTGCCCGATATTATTTTGGCAGAAAATTCAATTACACCATGCCGTCAGAACAACTGACGACCGGGATACACAAAAAGCGCAAAGACAAGGACAGGCATCCGAGGCCCAAAACTGACGACGAAGCCTCTTCTAGGCCAGTCGTCAGTTCTCCGGTTTTCATCGAGGTGCCTTCGCAGCCCCTGATGACTGCTTCTTTGGAACCACAGGCCGCCTCTGACTCCCACGTGGAGATGGCTGGGCCTTCGGATACACCAGATTTACGGCCTACTGAGACTAACCCTTCAGAGGCAACCGGAGCAGCTGAACAATCCGCAGCTTCAGAGGGTGTTTTCAGACCTACTCAGTTAACCATTAAATCTTCTGCCAAGTCTGGACAGGCCTCCATGTCTAAGAAACAGATGCTCAAAATGGCCGAAGACTTAATTACTCTGATCAGGGGGTCCCACCCTCCTCCTGATAAAAGGCCTAGACAGGATGCAGACTATGACTCGTCCGACCAGGTGTCCATCTCTTCAGATTCATCCTCAGATCAAGGATAGTCTTTACCCCCTTATGAGGATTCTGTTGCTGAGGAATCAATTCCTTCAGCCTCTCCACCAGAGGACTACTCCTTTGAGGAAACCCTTCATACCATGAGGGAGCATTTCCATTGGGAGGGCCAGGATTATTCAGAATCCAAGAAAAGGCTCAGAGATTTTCTTTTATTACCTCAACACAGACCCCTTGCTATTCCGCCAGTGTTAGGTATTGTGGATTATGTGTATTCTGAATCCAGTTTAAATCCTGATTCTTTACCTCCTGCTTCAGTTAAGCCAGATACTACAGAGTCCCTGACTCTCACAAATTTCTTTATAAAATCCCTGTTGCTGACCCTGAAACTATTTCCCAGGGTCCTAAAAGGGTAAAGGCCTCTACAGCAAAAAATCCAGTTCCCTCTGACAGAGATTCCAGAGCATTAGACAGATGGGGGAAGAAAGTATATACATCTGCAACTTTAGCAATGAGGGCCTTAAATTGCAAGTTTCACATGCTTAAATATCAGCAATTGTTGATGTCTCAGTTGAAACAAAAATGCTATCAAATTCAGATCTTCCTAACTATAAGGAAATGCAAGATTTATTGCATGCAGCTGAACAAGTGGGAAAACATACTTTGCAGTGTGGTTTTGATTCATTAGAGGCCTCCTGTAGAGCAGCAGTTACAGGGTCTGTCATTAGAAGACATGCTTGGTTAAAAGAGCAGACTTTACCAGATCATGTTAAAGCAAAATTATTGGATGCACCTTTGCAGCAGGATGTTTTATTTGGAGTTAACGCAGAAGAGGTATTAAAGAAAATGGAGGATAAGGCAAAATCTATGCAAATGGTGAAAGGTTCAGCCTCCTTGATTTAGCAGAAATTGGCCAACAAAAAATTGGTCCTTTCCAGTTTCAGACAGACCTCAAAGGGGCAGATACAGACATCCAAGAGGCAGAGGTCAACCACAAGGTTCATACAGGCCTCGACAATGGGGTGCTTCAACCCAGAAAAAAGGGGAAGACAGGCCTCAACTTATAAAAACCAGCACCAATGACTTCCCACTACAGCTACCAAGCACATCTCTCTTGGCAGCCCCCTTGGGGTGAAAACTGGCACTATTCTGTCACAACTGGCATATGATCACCAAAGACAAATGGGTTCTCAGTATTGTATCTCAAGGTTACAGGTTCCACTTTCACACTCTGCCAAGGTTAAAAAGAATGCCAAATCTGCCACCAAATCAATGGGCAGAGGCTCAAAGACAAATTACAGCACTCATGGACATGAGAGTTATTCAAAAGGTACCAACACAGGAGCAAGGACAAGGATTTTACTCGAGACTCTTTCTGGTTCCCAGAAAGGACAAAGCCTGGAGGCCCATTCTGGATCTTTTTTCTCTAAATACTTACCTGGATGTTCCAAAATTCAAAATGTTGACACTACACTAGCTTCTTCCCATGCTGGGCAAGAAAGCTTGGCTCATAACTTTGGACCTCAAGGAGGCATACCTGCATGTCCCTATCAGACAAAATTGCAGAAGATACCTCAGATTCCTAGCTGGTTCAATGTATTACCAATTCCCTGCACTGCCCTTTGGCTTATCTACTGCGCCCAGGGTGTTTACAAAATGCCTGGCACCAGTAATTGCATTTTGCAGACAAAAGGGAATTCAAATTTACCCATACTTGGACGACCGCCTTATTCAAGCAGAGAGCAAAGACCTTCTTCTGAAGCATCTGGCGTTTGTAAAAAGATTGCTAATTTGCCTAGGGTACACAGTAAACAAAAAGAAGTCAAAACTAGAGCCCTCACAAGAGATAATATTCCTGGGTGCCAGCTTAAATACAACGGCCCAGATGGCTTATTTCATGCCAGACAAGCAAAGACAACTGACTCAATATTTCCACTTGATGGCAACAAAAACTCAGCTTCATGCAAGAAAAATTCGGCAGGCCTTGTGGTACATGACATCTTACATACTACTAATTCCATATGCCAGACTGCATATGAGGAAACTACAGTGGTACCTAAAGAGTGTCTGGTCTCAACACTGTCACAGTTTGGAAACAGTAATACCACTTATTCCTTGCCTTCAACAGGAGTTTCGATGGTGGGCTCAAGCCCGTCACCTCAACAAGGGACAGCCTTTCACTCAACCCACAGCCAGGCAAACACTGACAACAGATGCTTCGGATTATGCCTGGGGAGCACACATGGCAGGAAAATGTATTCAGGGCAAGTGGCCCACAGAACAAAGGCATCTTCACATCAATCAAAAAGAGATGCTAGCTGTACAAAATGCCCTTATAGCTTTCAAGGACCTTCTGCATCCAGGACAACTACTACTAAAGACAGACAACACCACAGTTATGTGGTACATAAACAAGCAAGGGGGCACTGATTCATATCCCCTCTGCAGACCAGCCATGACCTTGTGGAACACAGCTCTGACCTATCAAGTTCATCTGCAAGCACAATTCCTGTCAGGAGAGAAAAACACACTGGCAGACGACTTAAGCAGAAACATCATGGATCCGCACGAGTGGAAATTACATCGACAAATATTCAGAATAATAACACAAAAATGGTGGAGCCTGGACATAGATCTGTTTGCATCCCCAATGAATTGCCAGCTACAGAAATTCTGCATAAGGACTTACCACCCACAAGCATGGAAAGTGGATGCCCTCTCATTCAGCTGGAAAAACCTACAAGTATATGCTTTCCCACCACTACCTCTCCTTTCAAAGGTACTCCTAAAAGCCAGACAAGAAAAGCCAAAGATGATCCCGATTGCCCCAGACTGGCCATGCCAGCACTGGTACCCAATCTTAAAGAACTTAGCACAAGGTCTACCATGGATTTTGCCTCAAATCCCACATCATCTGACTCAGCAAAACAATCAGATACTTCACAGCCAGCTCAAGACTTTAAACCTGGCTGCATGGCAGATTCCTTAGTCAAGCAAGCAATGCCTCTCTCCAAAGCTGTTATGGATGTCATTCTGGAGGCCAGAAGGCCTAGCACCAGGAAAGCCTATTCCGATAAATGGAAGAGATTCTGTGCCTGGAACCAGGCTCACAGCCTCGACCCTCTTGTCCCAAATATTCCTCAGATACTATAATACTTAACTGCGATGTTGGACAAAGGCCTCTCCTTTTCATCCATTAAGATCCATGCCTCTGCCATCTCTGCTCATTACAACACAGACCCACCAATTTTTTCTAATCCTTTGCTAAAACAGTACCTCAGAGGGACTAAAAACATAAAACCGCCCCGTAGAGCACCAACTTCAACTTCGGACCTCAACTTCGTCTTGGAAAAATTAACTTTACCTCCTTTTGAGCCAGCTAACTCAGCAGACTTAAAATATGTCTCTTGGAAAACTGCTCTGCTTCTGGCAATAACCTCAGCACGAAGAGTTTCAGAATTACAGGCACTAATGGCAGTGGAACCTTTCATTTTCCACCAAGACAGGGTGTCTTTAAGAACAAACCCTACTTTTTTTGCCAAAGGTGGTATCAAGTGTGGCTCTAAACCAAACTATTCACTTGCCAACTTTTTATCCAAATCCACAGAATAAAGGGGAGAGACTTCTGCATT